>NC_028353.1:1271482-1516957 GCF_000741045.1 Vigna radiata var. radiata | reverse complement strand
TGTCTGATCGAATGACTTTAATATGTGTGTTAAATTGTGTAACGATCATATGATGAAAGGAACGAAACACATCACACACTTCACTTTTATGTTTAAGCAAATACACCCAGGTTACCCGAGTACAATCATCAACAAAACTGATAAACCATTTTTTTCCATTATGAGTAGATTGTGAGGCAGGGCCCCAAACATCTGTGTGAATTAATGAAAAAGGAAAATCAGTTCGTTTATNGCTTAAAGGAAACACNNTACGATGACTTTTTGCCATTACACAAGTTTCACAAAAAAAATCAGAAATATTGCATTTATGAAATAATGATGGAAATAATTTTTTTAGATAACTAAAAGAGGGATGTCCTAAGCGTCTATGTCATAACCAGATCTCCTTTTTGTTTTTATCGTGTGTGTGTTCATTCGCAAGACAAGCCAACGCTCCTTTATGGGTTTCTTGATGTGAGACTTTTTCAAGATAATACAGTCCTTCCCTTTCTCTCCCAATGCCAATCTTCTCCTTGGAATGAATGNTCTGAAAAATACAATGGGTTGGGTAAAATGAGGCAACACAAGAATGTGATTTGGTTAACTTGCTGACAGAAAGAAGATTACAGTTCAATGTAGGAACAAATAAAACATCTGGAATTGATAAGGAGGGTGAAAGAGATATAGTACCGACACCTTCAATAGGAGATGAGACCCCATTGGCATTAATAATAACAGTCTTAGAACAATTAGGGGAAAAAGTAGTAAATACATGAGGATCACAGGTCATATGATCAGTAGCACCTGAATCAATTATCCAATCACTATTGCTAGTAATAGCAGAAAGATTAGTAGCAGAGTTAGATATACCTGACTTGGTCACAAATCCGGCAGCAGTAGAAATATGGCTCTTGGAAGTGGCTTCTACTTTGGTATTGGGAGTAGTTTGTCCTTTTTGATGCCAATCTGGATAACCATGGAGTTTAAAACATGTCTCCATGACATGATTATCCCCATTGCAGTGGGTACACTTGCGAATTCCTTTCTTAGGAAACTTTTTAACAACAAAGGAAGTCCCCATAGTAGACTCACTATCAAGCATAGCTGTTTGGCGGTTTGCCTCGGCACAAACCGTTGCATAAACGGATTGAACATTTGGAAGGGGAGTGGTAGCAAGGATACGACCANGAACAGCATCCAAATGTGTATCCAAGCCAGCCAAAAAAACATAAACTCGTTGAGAATTAATCATGTTGTTATATTTCTCAACATCTTTTGGACATTCCATGGTACAATTCGTGATAGTATCATACTNTAGCCATAATTTTTGTAATTTACCAAAATATGTAATAACAGATCCTCCATTTTGTTGAGTAGAGATNACCTCACGATATAATTGATATGATCGGGATGCATCCTGATTGACTGAGTATGTTTGTTTCACAGTGTCCCAAATATCCTTTGCCGTAGCTAAGCGAATAAAGAGGGATCTGATTTCTTTCGTCATGGAGTCCAGAAGCCAAGACTTGACTAGGCANTTTTCATCTTCCCATGCTTCATATTNATCAGAGTTCTTGTTCTCTAGAGCAGCCTTTGTCCCAGAGATGTAACCCCAACGTTTTCTACCCCTGATCTTGTTTTGTGCGTTCAATGACCACTCAACATAGTTGGTGCCATCAAGCCGTTCGGGGGTGAGCGATTCATGCATATGGGTAGCAGCGGAAGTTCCAAAATCATGTTTCTCCGAATGATTTTTTTCGGAAGAAGCCATCAGAAATATTCAAAAAGAGAGACACTAATTCCTATATTGTAGAGGATATCAGTGTTTGGCTCTTGATACCATATTAAAGTTTAAAGAATAATTCTGATGATTTATTTCAAGGAATAGAGTACCATATATATACATACAAGGATCCTATAATTCTTCATCTATTAAAGGAAAAACATATGCACAAATCTGCACAAATAATAATAATATCTAAAATATAACTAACATAATATTTTATTGCCTAATATCCTTTAATAGAATATTTGACATATCTTAACAAGTATCACGCTGCTGGTAATCTCTTCATTAAAAGATGGAATTTTGCACTGAAATGTAAATATACATTTACCATCTTGATACTCGCTATTAACAGCTATATATGCCTTAAAGATTTATCCAAACTTTATGGTGACAATTAGGTGATAACTAATTAGTAGTACAGTAGTTTTTCCTTGTGAAAATACTTTGCCTTGTAATGTAGTGTGAAACTGTATTGAATGTTGACAAACTATCTAAAATCCCAAATCAGTTCTACTTCAGAGGAAATTAAGATAACGAGTGCAGAAATGCTAGCAATTTTCTTTACTGTTGGCTGTACTCTATTGTATTATGTTGCATCTTTGAATATTCAACCCAAAGTTCGCAAACATCTTATTTTTGTGAACTAATTATCCACCTACCTTTTTAGAATAATAAGGTAAGAAGGAGATCAAACTCTTAACCATATCAGATTTCTATTCAGGAAACAATTCTCAGAAGCTTATGTTGAATGAAAACACGTGAATCATTTTATGTTTTTAAGTTATCCTTGACAACGTATGGCAACATTGGAGCGATTCTTGATTCTAGGGACTTGGCACATGCATTATCGCTGGGTGGTAAAAACAATTCCTACGATTCTACATTTCTAGACAGTAAAAAATATTTTTTTTGCGGAAATCACCTAGTCCATTTGAGTCTTGCCGATGATGATTGTTTTGAGGCTAAACACATGCAAATTACATCTCAAAACATATGTAGTTTGAATCGAGTTCAGTAGTCAGTGATAGCTAGAGACTCCTTTGGTAAGTATTAAAGATGACAGGTTTAATTCCCATATCTGTTTTGCCTCTGTGCTACAATGGAGAGTAGTCTCGAAACCCCTTGTGTCCAGATGTCATATTCTCTTTGATTTCGACACTCAAACTCCACAATCCCCCTTTGGTCGGTCTTCAATCCAAAGTAGCGTCGCTTTTCACCATCATCAAACAGATGTCTCCCTGGCCATGCTGGTAAATCCGTGCAGATATCTAACACAACATCTGCATAATTTAGAGGACAAGTTATGAGCTATTTTTTATGGCTGCCAGCAAAACGAAGTTCTAATCTAATGGCTGCTCTGTGCTTACTCTTTTTCTTTTTGGTAATTGTTCCTGCCACATGTCTGCTCTTCATTTTCAGCATTACCTGAAATGTTTGTAAGCCTTGTGAATTGTGATTCAGTGGACTTTAAGGCAACCTCATACTGCAAATTCCCGAAAGGAAAATTACCTGGCCGGTTCGATGTATATAGACAGACACTATTTTCCAGTGAAGATCACCTGCATTTGTCACCGAAATGGAGTTTACTCATTTTTGCAAATGAGAGAAAGAATGAGTTAGTGCTAGCAGCATATTGGTGATTGATGTTACCTTTACGGGTGCGCTTGAGTAATTCACTGCCCTTAGCAATAAGCTCTTGGCTGCAGGCACCTAGAAAATTTTCTCCATTGAAAACTTCCCCGCTATCACTGGTGCTGGTGTTGCTAGTATTGCTGTTAATACTTTTACCACATAGTCCAATCCCCCCTATGCCTCTCTCCAGTGGCGTAACTGTGGCTATATTCCATACCTCCTTCAAAGCTCTTGCTTTCAAGGTTGCTGCTCCTCGTAGAGCTGCACATGAAAGACAAAAAATACAAAAGCTGTGAATATAAAGAAGCCAAAACAGGAACATCAGACACATTCTATCCTTACGATACCAAGAAACTAATTAACAAAGAAAAATCTGGTTGATACTTGACAGTTCAGACAGCATAATTAGTCATTTTTTTATGATTAAGCTAGCTACCACAACATATTGGTAAGATCTTTCAAATGCATTTTGGTGTGTAGAACCTAATGGTCTTAATAATTTCTTGTTCTGAAAAAGTATCCATTATTAAGAAATAGATGCTTAATGAGTGCAAAAGCTCTACCTGTGGCAGCTGCAGCTGTAAGAGTAGTAATATCATCATGGGAACGGACATTCACAGCAGAGCTGATGACAGAAGCAAGGTGGTCACGCTCGGCCCCCATAGCTTCTGCAGCCTCTACACACTGTGCAGCAACTAATGTAGCTGCAGAAGCAACAGCCATGTCAGTCTTTGCCATCTTCTCATCCTTGCTGGGAGCAGACGAGCCTGCTGTTGCAGCCGCAATAGCTGCAACGGCAGCAGCCACTGCAGCCACTGAAATAGTGGCATGCAGCTGAGCAGTATGGGTTCTGTTTTCTTCTTTCTTCTTCTCTCTTCGGTCCTTTAACCATCTTCCAACAGTTTTTGGTCCCGAGCATGCTGTGCCGTTGCCAATAGTTGCACTGGCTCGTCCACCATTGAACAAAGGGTGAATTGAATTATTTGCCCGAAAGAACTGCATACACATTGAGAAGGATAACCATGCCCGTTACATGGTGCTTTACAAGGTAAAAACATATTACCTATGACTAATTTCAAACTCAACTTGCTTTTTATTTTTCCTTTTAAGAATGAAAAAACATCTAAACCTCTCATGTTGTACTTGTATTGATAAAACATTATAGTGATGTTTCCTCTTTCATTTCGAAGTTACATATCATAGGACTGCTGACAACATTCACGGCTGTCCCTCGGGTCACTGGCACACGTCTTTTCCTCTCCACATTATGTTAGTTTTCATGGATTAGTTTCAGAAGTACAGAAAAACAAAACAAAATCATAGGTACGATAATACATCCTGTATAGTATCTCCGACTTAAATATAAACAAAAACAAGACCCTTCCTTTATTCTGGCCAAATTAAAACAAGTTTGCCTTCCAAGGCTAAAAGGTGAAATTGTTGCGTGAATGTATGGAAAAAGGGTCACTGTGCTGCCAATTTCTTGTCCTTTCACGAGGCAAATTCGGGGCAAGTTGACTTGAAAAAAATAACATCATTTACACACAACAAACACACCCTTTAATCAGTGATTTTCCTCATTTGACACTTCAGCACTAAGCATTTTGCCGGTTTCAAAATGTTAAAAGCCATTGAGACATGACCTTCATTAATTCATCTTCATACCTCTAGTTCCCTTTTTTTTCCTTTTCTTTCCACTCCATTTTCCGTGCTGAGTGTGAGAAAATAAAGTTGATCCCAAGTCATTGAACTCTCCCCTCAAGCAGCAAGCACCAAGTTCCAACGAATTATTTTTGTGAACAGAGAGGCCTACCTTTCTTCCATGCATCCACACACACATACAGTAGGAGCTACATAACCTATAAGCGACACGGAATCACCACCTATAGGGACACAGATGGGTCCCTCAATTCTGTTTTTGCAAAATCTTTTACATTTTTTATTATTCCCTTTGGGTGGCTTTTAAGATGAGAATCTTCTCCCATGTCTTGTATTCTAAGACTAATCAGAGAAGACAAGACAAATGCTGTATTCTCCCTATTTCTAAAACAAATTAAAATACTAAAAAGAAAAATGGATAAACCCTTCAAAGTTAAATCAAACAAAAACTATTGCAGCTGTGAGAGCTGACGCAACTCGGTCTCAGGGCCCACCCACCCCACTTGAAAACGAAGAAAAGGGAAAGAGAGTTGAGTTAGACAATACCTTAACAACGTCATCAAACTCATCCGAAGGTGAAATCGGAGGGCTATCTGTTCCGGTTAAGGAACCACCGCCATTCAAAGGCTCGCTGCTGTGAGATAACCTACCCGATGTTAACGGAGACACTTCCTGTGACACACTCAACAACAATAAAACGACTTCAGAAAACCGACACCAACGTTACAAACAATGTATATATTCAGAACAACGTAGAAACTTTCTTAAAACATTTTACGGCACCTCTCTTGTGGATTGTGACATAATGCGTTCAAGGACAAGCTGAGAGGTGGCAGAGGAAGCAAAAGAGAACTGATTCTTAGACATGGTGGAGAAATCTTCAGAGAGAAAGGCGTTGGCGTTGGTGTTGTTGGGAAGAGTTTCCTCCGGAATGGAAGTGTTGTTTGAATTAGGCATGCAAGAAGAGGAGAGAGAGGAGTGGTGATGTGAAAGAGCTTTGGAAACCTCAAGAGCAGAGGCACTCCATGAGCGTGACAGAAACTCCATGGGCACTCGAGGACTCTCCGGCAGAGGGGTCGGAGCGAACTCCGAGCGGCGACAGTTTATGGTGCACTTTGGCTCCATTTGTGAAGTGGGAAGCAGTGTTATTGTGTTTTTGGGTAGTGTTGAAATGTTTGTAGAAGCCGTGACAGCATGAAGGAGCGCATGTTTATATAGTATAGTAACGGTGACAGCAATGGAGAATGGAGAATGTTTAAATGGTAATGAAGCTCACAATGACGTGTCAGGAAATGATAAAGTAAACCAAGGAATGGTCAAAGTGAAGATGTGAAGTACTTTTTGTCGTCACCATTAATGCCTAATTATCATCATATACCACTCACTTTACTGTGCCAAACAAAAAACCTTTCCTTTCTTCCTTTGCTAATAATATTAGTGCTTCTAATTCTACAATTATATATTAGAGTTGCTTATTTTATTTTTGGACTTAATTACTAGATGGTTTCATTCTCCTGGATTTGTTTTTAGAAAAGTTTCGTCTCAACGAAAAAAATATTTCGATTAGGTTGTTTTAAAAAACATTATTAATAATGTTAATTGTGATTATTTTTAATGAAAAGATTCAAAGTAGTTGATATTGAACTTATTCTCTGAGCGGAGAATGCCATAGAAGATTTATTGTCCAAATTGGCTACCAGTAAAGAGAAAAGACAACTAAATATTGTAATAAGACATGCTTTGTTATCATTGGAGAAGACTTGTATATGAGAAGGTTTTCAACAATCTTATTAAAATGTCTTATTGAGGATGAATCTCAATATGTATTGGAAGAGCTCCACACACACAGGGCGATGCAGAGCATTGAAAGCCCAAATTTTAGGAGCAAGTTTATTACTGGTCGATACATGAAGCGGACTACAAGAAATTTTTTGATGAGAGAGAGGTGTCAGAAGCATGATAGTGACGTTAGGATGCCTACATTAGGATTACATAACATATCCTTCACTTGGCCATTCCTTGCAATGAAATATGGATATTCAGCCGAACCTAAAAGATATTCATGCTGGTGGTGATTAATTACTTCACAGAATGTGACGAGCTAGAGGCCTTAGCAACAAGTTCTATAAAAGTTTAGACACAAAGCATGTTACCAGCTATGAACGGTCGAGCTTAAGTAACAGTTAGGTGAACCAAGGAAGTTTGGGTAGATGAGTTTGCCTATAATACTATAGGCCTAAAGTTGTTCACTGCATGATACTACTGGAGAAACCTCTTTCTGCTAGTTATTTGTGATTTTCTTTTGACCATGTAATCCTCTGATGATATATATATATATATATATATATATATATATATATATATTAGTTGTAGTTTGATTATAATGATTTGTATTTTCTGTAAGAGAGTAGGTTGTTGATTACATATTTATATTTTATACTTGTGTCATTTGATCATAATTGATTTCATGAAAAGATCTATGCATCAACTTTAACAAAGTTGAAAACGATCAGAATCTGGTCTATGACAATGCAGAGTTCCAAATTAATTTTACTATAATATGATTATTAAAGTAAACAACTGACACTTATGCATGCAAGGTTCAGATGTTGTTTTTTATCAGAGTTGACAGTGTGGTGTGATGAAGCCATTAGTGAGTGATTGTGGTGACGATACAGATTTGAGTATAAATATATGATGTCATGTCATGTGATAGATGAAGAGAAGGGAATCTAACAAGAAATCTGAGTTTGAGTTGAAAGCCAACATAATTATGCGCAACAGACAAAAACATAATGCCAGACAGCCAAATGACATAGGCCAACTACCTCATCTACCCTTAACCAAACATCTGATAACATACTTAGCAATCTAAGCATTTCAAGTATCTTATCTTAGAGGTTTATTATTTTTATGTATATACATGCTATTTGTGATTTCTATATTATTTTATTTTTGTTTAAAAGTGACAAGTAATTTATCACAAGTGCCAACATACCAAATTTGTAAAAACATTTTACAAAACCTAACTGGCTAACATATTTAATCCACTTTTCTATCAATACAATGCATTGTTATGCCCTTAGATTTATCAATTATTTAACCAACAAGAAACTAACATGTCTATTCTCCTTTTCTATATATTGCTCTTATGGTATTTTTAAAAGTAAATAAACTATATCAATATATAATATATAAAATTATTAATAAGAAAGAAAAATAATAAACTCTTCCTAAACTTGATAAAAATTCTTACAAAAAAGATTTTTAAGGTTGATTATCTTAGACAGGAGTAGAATCACATTAATATAATATAAAAAATTAGAAATCTTCATTAAACATATAAAATTAATTTATAATGTGTAAGTAGAGATAAATTTAATTAAAAAAAGTTCAATAACCAAAAAAAATTAATTTTAACTATAAATTAGGATAAATTCTAAAGGAATGATTTTAATCACTTAAAATAATAAAATTAAAATAAGATTTTTGCTGTGAAATTTGGCCATAAAAGAAAGAATACATGCCCCTTCTTTCCAACTAGTTCATCAAATGTTTTTATAATAAAAGTTTAAAATTTGGGAAGTACATTGAATTCATTAATACCTCATGATTCCACCACTCACCTTAAATTATAATTTTTAAAGAAAGTATTAACTTTCAACTTGCATATCCAAAATGGGACTAAACCAACCAACTTCTAGTGGATTACTGATGCCACAAGATAAAATAGATCATTTTTATCATCCTCATGTAAAACAATTACTAAAGATATTTTTTGCAAAAAATCATAAACAATGTTTCTTTATATTAAATGCACATTTTAATATTAGAATGATGTTTGAAAACAAAGATAAATGTACATATTTAATATGTTTTAAGTATTTGAATTTAACTAAAATTATATATATTTTGATTTCTAAATTTTAAAAATGAATTAATATAATTTTTTTTACTCTAGTTATGTTAAAAACTTTTGACATGTGAAATGCTTTTATGTTATTTTTATAACATTTGATAGGCTTTCCTTTTAGTGTCATTTGAAGAACAATTTTACACATAAAAAATATTTAACATGATTGGGTTAAATAACTATTTTCATTCAATTTTTTAAAATTTGAGAATTAAATGTATCAAAGTTTCGAATAAGAAGGAATTATAATTTCATGGGATTGAAAACATTTAAATCTAACTTTAATTGTTACAATGTTTTAACTTTTAATTAATTTTAAATCTATATTGCCCTTATTAATATTCATGTTTATGCACATAGCTCTTTCTAATTGCAATTCTTTAGTTTGTTATTATACTTTATGGTGTTACTCATTTTAGACAATAAATTTAAATATTTATGATCATATTAATTACCATAAAATAAAAGTATGATATATTTAATTTCAATATGTTGTTAATTAATTTAATAGTAAAATTAATGATTATATTTGCCATAAAATAAAAATAGAATATATTTAATTGAACATCGTATTTTACGCTGTTAATTAATATAATGGTTATAAAGTATATATTTAATTGAACATCGTATTTTACGCTGTTAATTAATATAATGGTTATAAAGTAGGGTGATATAAAACTATATATCATAAAAAAAAATCTTATGTAAGTGAGAAGAGAAATAAAAAATAAACTTAATTAAGATTACAATGAAAACAATATAAATCAATTGTTGCTTTACATAAAGGATTACCTATCTTTATTAACAAAGTTCACATTTTTTTTTTCAATTTGTAGAACAAGTAAATTGAGGAAACACATCACATGTACACATGTATCACCAAAGATAAAATAATAACAATTCAATAAAAAAAATATATGAATTTTAAATATTCAATTGACAAAAAAAATATTAATGAGATCAACTGAAAATACCTAAATTTATGAGGGATTTAAAATATAATTAAGAAAAAAAAATACATTATAAAATCTTAACTTATGCAGAAAAGATTAGAAAGAATGATTTTATAAATAATTTAAATTTAAAAAGAAAAATGATAATATAAAAGCTAACATTCTGAAAAGCAACATTTAAAAAAGAAAAGAAAAGAGACACTGAATGCAATGGATGGAAAGAGTGTAGGGATCCGCGCTTGAATGTTTATTATCATACAACTCATAAACAATGTGCCTTTAGACATGTGAACATGAGAAAAGAATAATATAAGAGTCTACTTAGTACAATCAACATATATGTTGTGTACAAGATTGAACTGAACCTGAATCTGTTTAAGAAATGTATCACAAAACTGTCAACAAATAGTCACAACAAAACCCATTGGTAAAAGTTTAAAAGTGAGATTAATATATAAGATATGAGAAATAATGATTTATTCCATTTAAATATAACCATAACTCTTATATAGTAATATGATAATATTAAACAAAATAAATAATTAAGTGTGGTCTCAGTTTCATTCCCTTCAATCTGTGAACTTTCTACCCGCTGGTTTTCTTTCTGTCTGATGACTCCATCCTATCCATCCAAAACAGTTTATTGATTTTCCTTTAAAGTGTGATGATAGGACACTAGAAAGAGTTTGCAAGACTAAAGAATGTAAGATGATGTTTCCTCGGAGAATGTTGGTGTGGCCGTTATATAACAAATACTCACTCATTGCCAACACTGGAGAACTTTGGAAGAATCTAACATAAACAGCTCTACAATTATTACTTCCAATCCAACAGAAAGGGGTATAGCTAGCTTCAAAGAGTTCAAATTTAATTTCAAATGCTGATGTCAATTTTCAGCACAGTGCAAAGTAGTTCAAGTAAAGCTAATTAGATATATCAAATTATTGTGGAAAACAAGGATATCTATCTGCAGGTAAGAGAGTATGTGTTTGCTTTGGTCATATCCACCTGAAAAAGAATCTATTCAAAGTACTTTTAACTTTAATATGAATGTATTTACTAAACATGCAATAATGTTGCAACATAATAAGTTTTGGTTTGATCTTAATAAGTGTTGCAACATTAATGCTAACGTTTGTTTTCCCATTCCCCTATGTAGGTTGAAGCATTGGGATACGCATAGATGCTGCGGCTCTGACATATACAACTGGAAAATGTCAGGGTTTGATAGTGAGATAAGTAGTGATGGTGTTTCTTCTTGTTATAGGTGTTGGCTATGTCCAAGACCGACATGTTAGGAAGTGCAAACAATGCTATAGCCTATATATATATATCAGAAAATTATCTTATAACTATGTCTCTATATCACACTGTGATGTTGGACACAAAAGCTGTGTTCCAGAAAGAGGGGGACCTAAGCTAAAATGCGCGTGCCTAGAGACGTCATCACCTCCTTGAGCTTTTTTAAAATTTTCAGCCATCACTATGAACATAATCTCATCATTTTCTGAAAGGCTATGACAAACAAACCACAGCCTTTGCTTTTGGAGGGTATTTTGTTCCGTCCTTCAAAATAATAATTTTCTGACAAAAGACATAACCTTTATTCCTTTTGCCTCATTTTATCAATAATAATTGCTCCCTTTCGATCTCAATAGACATTCAAATGTGCTTTGATTTTTTCAAGAGAAAAAAAAAGAAGGGTCTCTTTAATTTTTCTTTTCCATCCAATGAGTTTACTTTCAGAGTCAATTTTGTCACCCTTTTGGACCACTAAGGAATGACAAAGCTCGACCTATTACAACCTAATGGCACTTCATTGTACAGAAAGAATATGGACATTTTTGTTTCTTCTATATCACAACCCCACTTTTTTTTGCTTTTCTTTCAAACTTTATTTACTCAAGAAAGTAGACCTCTTCATTCTAATTTGCAAACCCCATATGCACCCTTTGCAGGTGAGCTATTTATGGCCACACTATTTAAAGAGTCACAAGAAGCATCATCAAGGAGGAAAATGACATTTAAATGTCATAATTATGGGTCTTGTTGCTAAAAATATATGATGGTAATAAATGTTCCTCTTAAGTTGCGTGTTCAGGTTTGGAGTGTTAGCCAAAGCTTGGGTGAATGGCGACAAAACACAGGAGGCACAAACCTAACTTGCCCAGACATATATCTCCTGACACGACCAAGTATGAACAGCAGGGAATGTTGACCGAAAACCACATCACAGAGAAGGAATCAAATGCATGTTCATTCTTTATTGGCCTGTACAGGAAGGAAAACCTTCTTACTTCTATACTTACATTATTGTTATATGAGGTATGATGAGTTCTTCTTTTTTATTTATTTAAAGATCTCTTAATTTTTAATATTTTCAACAAGTGCAGAACAAGGTTTTAAACTGAAGTCCGTGACACTTAAAAGAGTTAAATTTCAACTCCTTTTAAAGTGTACCAAATTACTCCCATATTTAACTTTTCATGGCAAAGTAGATTCCTTCATGCATGAAATAAAGGATGGCTACGTGAAGGAGGTACATTCATAAAAGAAAAGTGCAGTAGTAGTTTGTGTTGGAGGCACAAAGACAAATATGATTGCAAGTTTTAGGAAGAGATAAGTTTGGTACTTTGTAGGGAGTAGTGAGCAACAATTTGAGCAGATAGCGTTAGGGTTGCCAAGTTTTAAAGTCTAGCTTAGCTGTTTCGATGGTGTATGCATTATGCAGATTGGCTACAGTGGAGAGAGTTTAAGATGGTGAAAGAGAAGTAATTATAATGCTTGTGGGTCTAGTCATCATAGATCTCATTTGACTGTGTGACTTACAAAGTACCATGCAAAGTGTCCAAACTAGCATTATAGCCATGTAGATCGTGTTCATTCAGCTTGGCTAGGGTTTATAGGTTTGAGACAGAAAGGATTTAAGGTTTTTTCTTTGGTTTGGTTTATAAAGGAGTTCTCAGAAAAGAAAAAAAAAATTATTAAATAACCCTTTTATAAAGTTAAGATTTTTGTAGTCCTTCATTCAATTGAAATTATATTTTATGGGACAAATGTGAGTTATTAGATTTTTGAACTAAACAAAATTCACTTTTTAGGGACTAAAGGGTCTCTCTGTAATCTACAGGTTAGAAACAAAATGGGGTTGCATAATTTGTTTTTTTAAGGATCGAATTAGGTGCTTACTTAATTTTTATTGAAGGCCAAGGTTGGGTATGTAAGTGAAAGTTCAAGCACATTTGAATGGTGAGGATTGAAGTTCCAGTATATAAGTGAAAATCGTTTGGATTCACTGAGACATTTTTTGCAAGAATGGAGTAAAGATGGTGAAATCCCTTTTTTGTTCAAAAGTTGAGTGGGAATAGTGATTGAAAGAAACAGAAGTTGTCGTACATTTCTAAAAGATAGCAACTGAATTGTTCACGATCCAAACAAGTCACAATCACAAGGACGATTTTAAAAAACGTAACATGTCCTTAAATATTTAACAAGAAAAATAATGAAACCAATAATAATAATATAATGATAATAAAGTTAAAAAACATGTTAAACTATGTCTATTCAATAATGCAGTGTACAATTACTTTGACTCTAGAAATAATGTTCTTAAAGGAAGGTGAGTGGTAACAGTTATATGAAGGATGAGTAGACTCTGTTGTCTTGGGTTGAGTGAAGGCCTCTTTTGAGATTATGTCAGCAGATTCTCCACAATTTAACTGTGAGGAAATGAGAGGCTTTACAAAAGAACAATTCTCTCCTTGGGATCATACATTTCTACAAACATGTATGCCCAGTTGGAGTTACTGATACTCATCAACTTTCGTTACTCCCAAGTCATAACATTGTGCACTAAATGCATACTTTTCTTTTTTTTCATTGTCACTGAAAAAAATGCCAAAAGAAACACGCCAAATCTATTATCACTTTTACAACAGTCAATTAATGTAGCATTTATTTTAAATATTTTTGAATCCCATATAAGCTGCTTTGTTTTTTCAGAAAGATATTGCTATAATATTATTAGAACCCTTCCAATTCTGGAGCTTGATGATTTTGGTATTTAGATAAATGAAGCCATTGGAAGGAGAGAACAGTAGGGGGCTTCTCTGGACAAATTGATTTCTCTATCTTCCCAATAGTTAATGCCCATGGGTTTAGATTTCTTGGGCTTCCAATTCACAATAAATGGCCTATCTTCCTATTTATTCTTAGGGCTCGTACTTCATGCACCTCTTTTTTCTTCCTGCACCTCCATCTTAATATTATGGACGAGGGATGGTTACCCCTAGGGATGACAACAGGTCGGGTCGGGCACGGATAGTGCCTACCTGCTACTCGACCCGCTAAGTAAAATTGTGTCTGTTACCCGCTTCGCTATCCGCTGGATACCCGACTTAAAAAAACCCACGGATTTTTTTCAACCTGCGGGTTCCCGTTGGATACCCGTTATCCAAACTCCAGAAAAAAAAATAAAAAATAATAAAAATAATAAACAGGTAATAAAAAAACTGTCGGGCTGGCCCATTTAGTCTCTTTTAGATCAGAAACCACTAGGTTTCTTATTCTCAAAGAAAGGGAGCAGCCTAGCCACCACCTCCTCCAATAACCTCTGCACTCTCTATAACCTACCACCACCACCACCTTCTTTTATCGATGCCGCAACAGCTCTGGCCGCACCATTAGCGGTGCCACCATGTTTTCCGGCTTCACCGTCGTTGCCATTACCCTGCTCTTCTCCTTGTACAGCGCGTCAAAGTGGAAATAAGGGTACAATTTCGAATCTTCCTCCGCTTGTTGCTTTCGTTCACTTTCTTACTTGTTGATGTTCTCCCACTTTTCTTTTCTTTGCACCTTTTCGCGTTTCAGTTATATATAAGCTTCCTCATCGAGGATGAGATCTCCTCCCATACGTTCTCCTGATACTTTGCATCTAGGTTCGTTTGGAACGGTAGAAGGCGGCAGAACCTAGTTCTAATTTGAAGAAGAAACCCTAAAAAAGATTTTATTCTGATTTGAAAAAACCCTAAAAAGAGATTTGGGCTTGGTCCAATTTTAAAAAGCAGATTCAACAGAAAAGAAAGTCTAATAAATAATTAAAGGATAAAATTGTAATTTTTTGATACCCACGGATACGATAGTGTGATACTCGAACCCGACCCGTTAACAAGCAGGTATTAAAATACCTGCTACCCACGGGTACTAAATACTCGTAACAGATTTTATCCATGAATACCCGCAGGTACGGGTTTTTTTGCCATCCCTAGTTATCCCTGTGTGGGTTGCTGTTATACACTAGTCTCGTTTTTTCAAGTTGTCTTTCTAAATGATAGGCCATAGTTCAACGTTTATAATCTTCAGAAAACTTTATAAATGAGAGTTAATGTGAGTATTATTCTATATGATGCATGCCTGTTGTGCACTAGTCCCTATCTCAAGGAAAATGCTAATGCCAACAATAAAAGCCACTCTTCATTATTCTACCGTCAACATACACAACATTATGTACACTGTCCGTTAGCAATGATCAGAACGTGCATGAAAAGAAAACCTTAGACCACAGTTTCCTTAAAGCTCTTGGTCAACCAAATTGCTGTTTCTCTAGGAGAAACCTTCTCAGGCCCGAACGGCTTCAGCAACACCCCAAGCTCATCAAACCTTTGTTGTTGAAGGAGTCTGGCACTGAACTCCAGCAAACCCTCCAAAGCCTCTGCACGTTGCTGGTATGATGACGTGTCAAACCTGCGCTGATCCACCTCAGCAGAGGAGCGAATAGAAACACAAGCTTTTACATGCTCGGAAGGGCATTGAGTTGCCTTTGGACTGGGGCAAGCATCACTGATAATGTTGGGGACAGTAACTTTGTCCTCCTGAATTGTACACTTGACCATTGTGATGGAGCAATCAGCAGTACTCCGTGTTGAGCTTGAAGAGCAGCGAGCTGAAGTTGATGATGGTCCACGAACAGGGAAAAAAGGATCCTCACTGTAAGCCATTGGGTATTCAGCCATCTTGTCGATTCGTGGTGCATTAACAGAGACATTAGGAGAGTCCACACTTCCAAGGACACAGAAATTGGTGTACAAGTTTGTCGTCGCCCTGGCTCTTGTTGGTGAGGAAAACCTTCCAGATGGTCCCTTAGATGCTGGAAGCTGAAATCAAAAGTAGAAACTTAAGTATATAGCCGGGATTCCATGGGAACAAGTGAACTCTTCACCAAATCAAACGTTGCTAACTACATCACCAGTTAGGCTTTGTGCACTCTTCGCTCGGCTTATTTTGTGACAATCATTTATTATTATCAGTTTTATAAGAAAACTTTTACAAAATAAGAGAATGTTTAGTTTAATTTCTATATTCTACCACTACAAACAATTATATTGTCAACTAATTAAAAGTCATTGGTGATATAACTTTTAAATAGTTATTGTAACACCAGCAGACTTAACACACCGGAATTTGTGATTTCATAATAGTGCAAAAATGTCATCTTATCTTTTGCTATATAGGACGTGGACATGCTCACTTATGCATGTAGAATGAGCAAACTGCCTAATTCTTCACTCACACCATTGGGAATAAAAGAGAAATTAATTCAAATAATTTAGCACGAATTCATTTTTTTCCCAATGGACATCAAGAGAAATGGAAATAATGGGTCATGCCGAGGATGTACTTACTGAATCTCGGTCTGGACCAGTATAGGTTGTCTTTGATGGTGCAATTGTTTGCCTTTTGGCAGTGGCAGAAGCTGTAACTGCCCTCAATCTTGGTGTTCTTTCAACTGTTGAGAACTTCGTATCAGGATTGTATTTGTTACCTACACAACCCACGGATAGTTCATAGATTTTCTCTTCTGAACAAGTGGATAATCCATGTGCTCTTTGAGTAGAACACTGAGAAACTTGTTCAGTTCCAGAAATGCTAGGATTCAGTTCCCTGTCCTTGCTAAATGACAAGCATTTATCTTGGTCAGAAAGAGTAGAAACAGATTCTGGCTCCACGAACCGAGTTCTCCTTACATAATTTGGCTCCGGCCATTGGAAAGGAAAAGTACTTCTTCTGGGGCTATTTAATTTAAGGTGAATCTTTTCAATGTAAGGCTGAAGATGCGGATGATTTAGTAATTCTGAAGCCTGTCAAAACAATCTGTGGTTAATTTGTTTTGAAGAAGTCTACCAAAATAAAGTTAGCAAAGAGCCAATGCCATACAAATTTTTCCTACACTAGTTATATCATGGATGAAAAAAAAAAAATATGAAATCAAAATTTGGAAATTTAGTAATATCTCTCATGAATGTTATTGTGGGCGCTCATTTACTGAAAACTTACAACAACTTTCAAGGTTGCTTCATAAGATCGAAGTGAAACTTAAACTAACGATGATGACTACAAGGGTAATAACAAATTAAAACCATATATTATATATGATCAGAACAAGAATAGATGAAGACATCAAAGGAAAAGTATGATTAATAATTTTACTGCACCCAAAAGTATGGTGAAAATCGAAACGAAAAGCATAGGTTAAAGGTCTAAACAAATAATCCTCTAACTAGTTTTCTGGCTTTTGACGTGCATGTTGATGTACATGCCAAATGCTTTTGCTTAAATACTTATTTGTATAGTATTTTGTATATTATGCATGCTCAGAAGTTTCTTCTGCCTTGCTAACTGCATACATATCTCCTTAAAAAGTGATGAACGTGGTACCCTAACATTTTAAGTTTTGACATTTTTATATGAAAATAATGTACAAGTTACCATTTTATCCAAATTTCCTAAGCTTTCTATAGTTTTACTCCAATCATGTAAAGGTTTATGTATTATTTTAAAATTTAAATCTCTCAATCTCTCCCTTTCTGTATATCTCTACAGATTAATGCTCTAGATCTCTCTTCACATTGCCCACCTTGACCCCAATCTATATATTTTCTATTGTACTTGACTCTGAATTTCTCTTGCATAATCAAACAAGTATGTCAAGTAGAAGTGTAAAACTAGAATTCTGTATATATATGCTTTTCCCTTTACACAATTTTCGATACCCAACTCTTAAGTGACCCAAACAACAAGAAATAGCTCATTGCAGCATCTATGAACTTGAATAGAAATGTCTTAAGAATTGGGCCCCAGAAATGAAGGCTGAGGAAATAAAGTCAAATAATCTAGAAGAATTGCTCTGCCTAACAACGCATAAGGTGGAAAATTAAAATTTAAAATTATTTATAAGAAAGAAAATAAGAGCACAAATACAAATCTACATTTGTCTGACTGTATAAGAGATTGTCACCACTCTTTATCCAAAACAAGACAATGGATTAATAAGTCTTTCATCTTTATATAGTATTTTACTTTTTCATTTTTATCCAATGTGGGACTTAGACTCAATTCCCAACGCCTTAATAAAGGTAATCAAATTCCCAAAAGATAAAACTTACAGTTGGCCTCAGCTCTGGATTTTTCCGCAGCATACTTTTGACGAGCCCTCGACTGAAAGAATAAATATGTATGTCAAACAAGTGACACAAATCAAGTCACTGAAGGAGGTTCGTCACTTAAAGGGGGAATAATGATGAGGAGAATGAATGAGATATAATATATACCGGATAGGGCATATACACAGAATAGGATTGTTCACTGTTACGTTACCATTGCAAAATGTAAAATGGTAAACCAATTCTTATGACTGAATTATACGTCATCCTTGTACTTCTACCAGAATGTTTTGCCCTTGTGTAAATCAAGTATGTTGAAAAACGGTGTAAAATTTTAAATGATGTGACACTTAACAATTAACATGTATAACTCTACAACGTTAAGAGTTAAATTTCATATATTTATCAGTTAGATAAAGCGGCTAAAAACAGACAAGTCAAAGATTCTCACGAAACAGAGGACTCACAAAGCAGCAGTATACATAGTTGGCAGGGGAGCTACTATACACTTGTTTATTTTGTTAATCAATGATTGTATGTCCTGCTCAAATGAAGACAACACACACAAAAAAATTAAAAGGGTACAGTCGATGATTTAATGTTGAGATATATGGAAATGTGAAATAATGGGTTAGTATGACATCATAAATGGATGAGAAGCATTCCAAAATGATACAATTTAAGTCTTAAACACGAACACGAAAGCTTAAAATCGAACAACATAGTTTCAAGTGTTTTAAACAAATTTTTGCACCCTTATAAAAATTTCCTTCTTAAGACTACAAAGTTCCTGGCATTTCATTAAAGAATTGAATACAAAAGATTATTAGACTCAACAAAGATTAGGATAGTCACTTTAGAAATGTGGAATATTGAAAGTCAGATACGCTTATTATCCAACAGCATAATTTTACTTTAACCGAATTATTGTATTCCACGTACATTCTCCTACACAAGATTAACAAGTTTTGTAAATAACATTTCATGAGAAAAATGGATACAAATGCTTTGGATCGTAACTTACAAGTGCTTTAAAAGCTGGCTTGTGAGCAGCCATTTCATAGATACAGCATCCTGTCAAATGTTAATATAATATATACATTTGATTATTTTGTCAATCAAAACAAATGACAAATGTGGTTAAAAGGTACGGTAAAAGAGGGATCAACAAAGAATAATCAAGATATGGCAATAGGAGTACAAATTCAATCTATCCTACCCAAAGACCAGATATCTGACTTAGAGCCATAGGGTATGTCAGCAAGAAGCTCTGGGCACATATAACTTGGTGTCCCAACGACCTAAGTTTAGAGCAAGAACAGACAGAAATTAATTCAGACAAAAAATGTCGAAACAGTTTACAAAAAAATAGTTTGCCAATATCACTCACCGAGGAAGCAAGATCATCAGATGTCAACATTTTAGCAAGACCAAAGTCCCCTGCATCCACAATTTTTTGCATGCGGATAGTATACAACACACCAAAATCCCAACTTAGAGATGAAACCAAAAGAGCAGTGTGAGGATAAAATGAGTAAGGCTATTTACCTAGACGTATATCTCGATCTTTTGTCAAGAATATATTTGAACACTGAAACAGATGAAAATCACACATCAGCATAAGGCTGTTCCTCAAAGTTCTCTGAGATATTAGCTACATAACATCAACTGTTGCTTAGCTTAAAGAAGTCCTGTCCGTTACCTTGACGTCACGATGAAGGATATGATTTCCATGCAAGTAATCAAGAGCCATCAGCAATTGAACAAGCCACTTGCAAAGTTTCTGCATGCACAAGGTTGACCTATAACAATTATTTTATATAGTTCAAAAGATCTTGGAGTTGGAAATTGGAAAGGCTCGGTTGCGAATGGAGTTTTTGTGAAAGTGATCAACCTCTTCAGAAAAGTTGACACCCTTAGCCTTTTTTATAGCTTCAGCCCTGTTCAACAGAGCCAAACTATTAAAAGATTACATAATTTGGCTAGTAAAAGACAATGTGTTAACAAATGCTCTAACTCAAATATTTAAATACAGAGTAAATTATAACTTACATATCCCCTCCTTCACAATAGCCAATGATGATACATACAAAACAACCCTGCAAGTAAAGGTACCAACTTGGCTAAATTCAGTATCTGAAATCAATCAAATTTATAAACCAATAAATTGGAGTACAATACAGGTTCTTCTATCAAGATTTCTGTTACTATGATAAAAAAAAATAAAAAAATAACACGTCTGTAAACAAATAAGTAAAGACCAAAATACTAAATTTGAAGAACCCAAAATAAGGTTTACTTTTGGCAAAACATTTAAAGGAAAAAGGATTCTTGACAACCTTAGTCGATAAAAAATACACGGGCACACACAAACATGAAAATCAACAGAGTTAGAAAACTCTGCTTGAAAATAATGCTAACCTTTTCGACCCACGAATCTTTATACTCCACAATAAATGGATTTCGAACTTTAGATATAAGCTCCATCTGCATGACAACCAATAAAGCATCTCATAATTCAATTAATGAAAAACCTAGGCTTAGAGATCAACTTCAAATTTCAAGGTGCAAAAACTAGCACAACAATAGAAAATATACAGGAATGAATATTTCATTTTCTACACGAAAACGTCTGGCCTTCGCTAATCCCTTCCAGAAAAATGACAATCATTCAATAAATCCAACGCTAAGAATGGGTTACCTCCTGATGGGCAGATCTACGGGTTCTGTCAGTTTGACGAGCAAGACGAATCTTTTTAAGAACATACCTAAAATATAAATGTAACAACTCAAAAAAAGTAACCATATATATGATATAACAGGATGTCGATATTAGCAACAACGATAAATTCACAAATAAATACTTAACAAATTAACCTGCAAAAGGATATATAATATCTTAAAACACATTTCAACAAGATATTGGGTGATACTCACATTTTCTTTTCGTGCCTATGCCTCACAAGCAGAGCAGAACCAAATGCACCCTTGCCAATTTGTTCTAGAATTTCATACTGCTCCATTTGAATTGAAATCACTTTATCACCCACTATCAGTGATAGAGTGAAATTCCTGGAAATGATAGCAAATAGCAACACTAAACTTATCATAATAAATAATAACAGACACACCCATAATGTAACATAAATCATTGCCACTATGAATATGCTGAACTATTTCCAATAACAAATGATGAACAGATTGAGAACAAGACATCCACAAGAAAAAATTCTGCGGTGATAACTGACAACTCTACCAGATTCTTACAGAACAAGATCTGAAATCTGGACATAGAAATGCAACACGGCTAAAATCAGGTAAGTATTTACCACTTTCTGCAGACAAGAGCCTTTCTCGTCAAGGGACTAATCATTTCCAAATTATAGTTGTATAAGAAACATAAAAAGCTGTCATACAATACAAGAGCTGTGTAATAAAGAGCACCATAGTGACCAATCAGTTCTGGTTTAGTTATTTACTTGCTTTAATTGTTCAAGGGCACCAAGACCAGCAATTATGTGGTTAGGCTTTAACGGCAATCATTCAATACTGCTGAATAGGCTGCCCATAGTACCTTCAGTTCCAAGGATTTATCATTCTCGTATCCATCTACTCATTAATCTCACCCAGGACGAAAAACATGTTTTAAGTTTATAACTTTGCAAAACCACGCGACCACCGAAAAATTAGATTCTTTTAGAATAAAAAATTCAAACTTGCCAACTAAAAAGTGGGACAAAACACAGAAATTAACTCCATAAAAGCTCAGTTACATTAAACATGGTTTTCATTTCATCACATCGTAATTACAAATAACAAGTGCATAATTCAGATTATCAAGTCGTCAGCCAATCATAGACCCCCCATATCCTCCATAAGCTGTGAAACATGACAATTAATAACAAAAAATGAAAAAAAAAATTACAAATAAGTGTTTCACATCTAACAGGTTAGTTTCCCAGTGATGAATGAAACTGAAAACATAGAAGAGGGGGAAATACAGAATTCCCATTAACATACATAAGCACAGCAAGCAAGTAATCTTAGAAGGCAAAACGTATATACAGATAACAAACAAGAGCAGAATTTGCAATGAACAGTTATTACAAGGAAAAGAACCTGAATTCGTGAAATTGAAAAGCAATTCGGCCAATGGTACAGAGAAAATTGCAATTGCAGCTTTGTAAAGTTAGCACCGAGCAGCCCCTGCTAATACTTTAAGCCAGCATAAACCATATCATACAAAAATATTACTAAACCATGATTTTATAATGTTGTTGCTTTTATTCTATTTTGAAATCGAGCAATCAATATTAGAAAGAGAGAGAGCGCCAAAACCATAAAGAAGTAAAGTGCACGCAAAAGCGACTTGTGATTCCAAAACGTGAAATCATTATACTATTACATATTTTTTTTCATGCAAAGATTTGTACTATGATACAAGAAAAGAAAATAAAAATATAATATACATACACACACAGAGATACACATTTGATAAAGTGATTAAATGGTGAAAAAAATTAAAATATATATGAAAAATATTCATAAATAATGTAACTCTTAGAAAAGCAGTAAAGAGATGAGAGTGTGTGGAAAGTGTGGAAGCTTTTTGGTGGAAAATGAGATCACTTGACGACAAAAGAGGTGCACGGGTGGTCTGGCAGTAAGGTACAATTTTTAAATCTTTTCAAGTTAACTTATATTTCTTCTTATATTTATTTTAATTTCCTTTTTATTTATTTTTTCTCTCATTCAAAAACAGGTTCTTTATTTACTTTTTTTTTTATCAAATTACTGTTTTTAACTATAAAAAGTTTAGTGTTATTACAAATATTAATCTTAATTTTATAATGATAAAAAAAAATCAAACTTACCATACCCTAGTCTTGTCCTTGTTTAAAAAAATTAACACCCGTGTTTAACACGTTTAACAGTCCTTCCATCTACTTTTGATACCATCAAACAGACCATTAATGTTGATAAATGAACCACGCTTAAAGAAGAGATAAAATGTTTGATTAAGCAAATAAAAACAAAATGAAACTTTAAATAAGTATGAAAAATATAGTTAAGTATTTATTTAATAATCTTTTTATCAAAGAAGAGTTTTATTTTATGTAAACTTAATAGTAAATTTATTAAAATCAGTTTAAAAAAACTTTTGTTAAACCAAGAGTAATACTTGTAAAGGAATGTTTGAGTGCAAAAGTAATATTTGGAAAACATATTTTACCAAAAATAAGTCAAAAATATATTTGTATGTGTTTTAAGAGACTTTTGGTAATTAAATTAGTAATTATAACATTTTAATTTGATAGTGAAATTATCAGTAGACTATCGTAATCTTGTAATAAATGTATTTATTTTTCTCTTCACGCATCATTACTGTTTTAATGACCTAATAAAGGAAAAGAAAAGCATACACTTCATTACTCAAAAATGGATCAATGTCATACGTTTTCCATAAATAATTCGAAAAAATAAAATAAAAAGACAACTTAACTTTCGTTGCTATGTTTTACATATTTTTCTTTTAATAAAACTCCTTAAAATAATACGTTTAACAATATTATAAAATTCTTTGATCAATTTAAATAAATTCTTCTAAATATTTCTTATAAATTGAAAAATCTCCTTCCAACTATCCCATACACTTTTATATTTAAAATGATCTTGGAAGTCTAAAATATAAATACTAAACAAGTTTGTCCTTCTGTCTACCTGAAAATGATAAAACTACCATAAACAGAAGTTAGGACTTGCAAAAAAAAAAAAAAAAACATAGAAATACCGTATCATTCCAAAATAATATTTATTTTCTATCCGTTTTTATTTTTAATCATTGTGAAAATTCATTAAAAATAATTATAGTTAAATAACAATTACCAAATAAAGTAATATCTTATATTTATATCCATATATATAAAAGAGATTCTCCTTTCTTTTTAATATCTACATTTTCTTTCTAAATTTACTCTTTAAATAGTTTTTTGTTAAATTAAAATAATTATTTTATCAATATTACTGTTTTTTAAAATTTAAAATTTGACTGATTTTTAAACTTAATCATTTTTTAATTACAAAAATACTTATAAAATAAATAAAAACTGTTTATAATAAAATTATAAAGATTATTCATATTTAATCTTATAATACTAATAATTTTATTAGTTTTTTATTATCATAAAAAGAATAACACACCTATGCCGCATTTGTTATCTAAATGTTATAATTGTAAATAACCTTTTGAATTTAATACCAAAACCAATTTAATATATATATATATATATATATATATATATATATATATATATATATAGAGAGAGAGAGAGAGAGAGAGAGAGAGAGAGTAGAATAATCTCTTGTGTATGCAGATAGAATAATATTTTATGGACTTAACTAAATTTTAACTTTTTAGTAAAATTGAATGTTTTTAATTGAGTTTTTATTAAATTTGTTTGATTGGTTAAGTATTTAAAATTTATAAAAATTAAACAATGAAAACTAGGTCAAAATTTTTGAGTACTCAATTAATTTAAAAAATTAATAAAAATTATCTAAATTTATCACAGACTTGAAATATAATTAAATCTATTTTTTTAATTTGGATTTAAAATAAAGGGATTTTTTGTTTCACCTTTCCTATGTTTTACTTTTAATTATAATTTCAAATTAAAAAACTAATAATATATAAAGGAATACATGTTGAAGTTATTTATTTTAGTTTTACTTATGTTTTAAAATTAAATATATATATATAATTATTTGTTTATACAATCATCATTATTAATATTAGAGTTAAATTAAAACTGAAATTTATCATTGTCTAAAATTTTAACACGTGTTTTTTTTTCAAATTTAGAAAATAAATGAATCTTTTTAACCTAATTACTTAAATTTTTTAATTTATTAAACAGTATTCCAAGATGACATTTATTTTATTCATGTTAATTTAACATATTTTAGTTCAAAAAGCTCAAAGTCTAAAAAATTTAAATTTAAAACAGTGTTTAACAAGTCAAAAAAATTTAGATATATAAATTAAAAGAACTATATTTATTTATTTTTAAAATTCGATAATTAAAATATATTAATGTTTAGAACAATAACAAAATTTAATTTCGCGATAAGTTTATAAACTAAAAATATATATAATCTTTAATATTATAAGGAGATATATGTTTATATATTACGTCTCGAATATATTCTTTTAAAACTAAATATAGTAAAAGAAAAAAATATGTAGACATTTTCAAAAATATTTATTACTAACAAACTAGTTTTAATTATTTTAAAAATTATGATAACCAAATTTTTGAAGTTCCTATGTATAAACAAATTTTTGAAGTTCCTATGTATAACCAATTTTTTTTTATAACATACTCACTTTGGCTACTATTAATTTAAAATTTATTGGTATACATATATACCATCTGTTCAACTTTATATATGAGAACATTTTCCCTTGTAGTTAGGTTTTTAGTTGATTCAGTGTCAATTCTAAGTTAAATATTTAAGTTGGGTAGTCCATGTCTTCTTTTAAGAAAATTAATGTTTGTCTTTATTATATTTCCACCTTTTTTTTATTTTTATTAGATATGTTTCATATTTGTATTACATCAGTATTATAATATATATTGGTTAAAGAAATAAAGAAATATATGACTCGAAATATTCTCATTTTCCCTCCTACTTAAACAAGAATATACCTACTACGTAAATGCCCTTTACCTAAAAGGAATACCTACTTATGTTTTTTATTTATTTCATCACCGCTAACACAAAAATAATAATTTAGGTAGTTTAATTTACAACAAAAAAAATAAGTAGCATTTTTTAAATAAGTGGTACATCGGACGTTTTATTGTTCAATGTAATTTATTTTATGTATTAGAACTAAGTTTCCTTTTCATTCTTCACTGTACAAAAATAGTAAAACCTTTTTCTGAGTTAGCGTTTCATGTCTGATAACAAAATGACGGTAGTTTGAAGATTCAAAGTAAAAAATGTTTATTTCACTCTAATTCTATTTATTGGTCGCAAACTATTTTATGTAAGCTTTAATAGTATATGTTGAAACGGAAATAATTCTCTCATTCATTCATATTTTTCTTTTCAAATGAGGTATATTTATATAAACAATATTAATCGCTTATACTTAAGAATAGGAAACAACTTAAACACAGAAAACAATTTTTAATATTTAAAAACTTATTCCTAATTAAGTACAACAATAATTTAAATTTAAATTCTATCTTCAATACTCTCTCTCACGTTGACGCATGAATATCACTCATGTCCAACTTGTTAATGATTTCTGAAAATACCCTTCCATGTCTAACACCATAGCCAAAAATCACCTTGATCTGGACGTCCTAGGATACCTTCATACACAACATTAGTTTAAGGAGAGGGAGAGGAGTCACCATCAGAAGAGGACTGGAGGTCTTTGGAGGCGACTTTCCGGCAAGAACGTTTGGTGAAGTCCCACCATGTTCGATACCCGATGATTTCATGGCAACGATTAGAATCACTACAATGAGAACATAACAAGGGTTTCGCAGAGGAACTATCCTTACGGTGTTTAGGAGGATAATTGGTAGGAGAAGAATGAGGAACATGAGATATGTTCACGACGGACATAGGCATATGTGCTCTCAAGATCCAATTTTGAGTCTTTACGAAGAATCTCTCCACGAACTTGGTCAAAATCATGGTCAAAATCAGAATCCAAGCCGCTAAGAAAGATGTGAACGTGCAGACGAGCCATGGAAGAATGCATCTGGACTACGCCATTCATAGTGGTTTAAGAAGAAGACATACGATGATCAATTTCTTGAAATATGGAGAGTAGTTCGTGTTATAATAAGTAGAGAGGGGACGACCATGTTGTTGGGTGGAAAAAGATTGTTGGTTCAGTTCGAAGAGGCAAGTTTCATCGAATCCATCGTAGAATGTGCGGAGAGCTGCATCCCAAATTTGATGGACAGACAACAAAGACAAAGTAGTAAAGGATCAGAAAACCTGGTATGATACCATGTTGAAACAATTATAGAAAATAATTCTCTCATTTATTCATTCATATCTTCCTTCTCTTAAGTAAATTAATGAATTTGCATTGGATTTATAATAATATCTGATATATTTAATTTCGACATTTCTAAGTTAGACATAAATTTACATTCTGTATTTTTCATGAAATGTAAATTTACGTGTTCGTAAAATTACATTTTACATCGAACATATTTCTAACATAAAATCTAAAATAATTATGCAAAAAAGTTTTTGTGCTGTTTAGACAGTTATATATTATTGTATTAACATGTGATTTTGTTTTAGTTTTTTCAAATATTTATTGATGAAAAACTTTAGAAATAATGAAACGAACTTTTTTATATATTTGAATTAAAAAAATGAAATATTTTTAAGAAGGTTAGATTTATTAAAAATTTTACAATTGAATTTGTAAAATTATTATTTTTATATCGACGTTGACATTTGTATAGAAGTTATTGAATTTAACACGTTTTAAAAACATATAATCATTTTAAATATAAATTTAAATAAAATTGATCTTGTCTAAAAATATTTAATAAAAGTATCTATTTTAATAAAAGTATCATGTAATATTTATATAAAAATTAAATTTGATTTTAATTTAAAAAATGATGAAATTGCTCAATTTAAAAAGAAAATGAAAATCAATTAAATCAAAATAACAAATATATAAATTAAATCGAGATAAAGAAAATGAAAAATTATGTGATCGTGATACTTGACATTACTATCACTTAGTATAATATTTCATTGACATGTGAAAAGAATTATTTTAAAAAATATATAAAAAATTAAAAATAAAAAAAATATGGAAAAACTTATTTTAGAAAAACACTTTCCATAACATATTTAATGTGTTTTTGGTGTTTTTGAATCATATACGATTATTTCAAAAAACTCATTCTAAAATATATTATTTGAGTTTCAGAAAGTTTTGTTTTCAGAAATTTTATTTTGGAATACATTTCATATGTTCAAGAAATTTTGTTTTAAAAATTATAAGGAGTGAACTTTAAACTCAACTAAATTTTACAAAACTAGTTTGTAAATTGAGGTTTGCAATCTTATATATTGTAAATCTACCTTATTTATAATTGATGTGGGATCTTCAACACATCTTGTTCATATCTAGATATAAACATATTCAACGTGAAATTAAACATTAATAAATGATTTGATAATAATCTGATTGTAGATGACACAATAGACATAATAAACAACAAATCTTGCTAAGAAAAATTTTGAATGATTCTCATATCATCTTAAGAAGTGAACTTTATATCTAACTTAACCTTACAAAACTAACTTATAAGTTAAAATTTATACTCACTTATATATTGTATATCTACCTTATTTTTAGTTAACGTAGGATCTTTAACAATCACTTTTCAAAAATTTCATTCTATAAATTACTTTTTGCAAATTTGATTTTAGAAATATTATTTTGAAAAATTAAAAAAAAACTTATAATGAATTTTTTAGAAAAATATGTAATTCAAAAGTCACTTTTCAAAAATATAAAATGGTCGTTTTTTGAAATTTTAGGGTGTGTGGGAAGAAATTGAGAGGTGCAAGAGAGCCAGTATAACCTTAATTTCTTATCCTGGTCTAAGAGACCCAATAAAATCATAAAAATATTAAACTGGTCGTTATCTATTTTTGAGATATTGGGCTTAATTCGTTTAACTTGTATTAATGAATAGAAAAAAGTATATTGTACTAATAAATGTGACTGCAAAAGTAATTTATAGATTATTAAGTGTTTTAGGTAAAGAGACGATATAAATAATTTTCTTGTATGTAAGGGTAAAGGTACACAAATATCACTGTCTAAGTTCAATTAATTGTATCTTTTCCATGTGTAAATATCTTTTTAATCTTCTTTAGTTTTGTTCGGGTTGTTTGAAGCTCAAATAAATGTTCTATTAATTCAAAGTTCAATAAATACGTGAGATGTCAAAATATGGGTCTTTTACCTAAAAAACAACTTAATATGGACAAAAAATTATCTTTTAATCTTACTTACCATGACAATTCCATAATTGATTATCAAATTTGACCTCAACACATAATACTAGACTACATGTCACTTAATAGAGTCCATCAATATAATATTTATATATAAAAAATTAAATAATATCTAGTTAATTTTATATTTTATTTAGAGTTATTTTTACCTTTTACATCATCACATAATTATGTACAAAACAGTTATATAAACTTATAAATAGAGGCACTCTAACCTAATTACATAAGTATCTCGTAAATCAATAAAATATATAATTCATCATACTAACTAAATCTACAAAATTATTTTACACCAATTTAAGGACTTTATCAATTGACTTATAATATGCACAGGGGCGGAGGAGCTTATTTTTTACATAAACAAAAATGAATATACAAATAAAAGTATTTATTTCCTAATTTTATTAAATTTCATATATTTTAACCCCTTCAAACCATACATTTATAAACGAAAAAAAAAAAAACTGGCATCTCCAATATATTTTCTCATGATCTGCCATTGAATTTGATGTTCACTCGTTGAATTGTGTATATGGTTTGAATAAACTCATTACTCTATTCACAAAAAATAAAATAACGAGTCGGGTATAACTTATATATATATATATATATATATATATATATATATATATATATATATATATATATAACTAAATTCAAATGTAACCCACTCTTCAGTATATTGAATTGAATTGGATTATTTTGATCAATATTTTAAAAGACTTTTCTTTTACAAAAAAATATGTAATTTTGAAGTATCAACCTAATTAAAAATAACACAAAATTTTACAAAAAGTAATTCAAAGCAAGAATTAAGTCAATAAGTTAAATCATAATAAATTTGTCCAAACTAATTCAAAAACATAAAAATAAAATATAACACAATTTGTGTATAATATAAATATTAGAGTAGGTCTTAGATTGCTTTTCAAATTACTCATCCTAAACATATCAAAAAATCGTTTAAAATTGAATTAGTTTGAGTTTAATTGATTTTGTTTCTATCATAAATGAATTAATTAGGGTGAATTGGATTAACAACTAATTCAATCTAATAAACACCCTTAACTTCTAAACTTATAGTTCAATTGTTATTTGAATGCCATACAATATCATTTAAGAGTTTAATAAACACCCTTAATCTTTCAATTACCACAAACTGACCACAATAACGATCAAAATAAAACCAATTTCAAGTATATAGTTTATAAATATCACAAGTTTTTTTTTTTGGTGAAAATAATAAAGTTAAGAACTTATACTTATAGTCTAATTAGTGGCCAAATTTATTTAAATACTTGGTGTTTCCTTTCTATTAAATTGCAATACTAAGAACTCGAAAAAAAAAAAACAAAATTAATGTTTTATTCATAATAAATATAAAAGATAATGCACGTTTTATCTGATAATTTCAAAATAAAACGAACATGTTATCGGATTAAGCAAAAACATTGATGTTCATATCTCATAGATATAAAGTTGACAACAAAAAACACAAGTTTAAGGAAAAAAAAAAAACATTTAAAAGAAAGAAAAAAACTACATTGAGAAACATAATGTCGACCACCATTGACTAGCCATAGCTATCACCCAACAAATATTATTGATTTAGTGTAAATAGTGATTATTAAGGAAGCACTATGAGTGGTTGTGCCTTTAGGTTTAACATATTTTCGTCGTACATAAAATCTACACACTTTATACTACCACCTTTCTACTTAGGGAACCCCTTTTTACTAAAAACTGGAAAACAAACTAGTTATTTGTAAGAAAATAATATGTCAAATGGAAAATAATTTTTTTGTGAACTATAATATTGATTTAAATATTTATTTGTTGAAGACATGATAGAATATATAGACATTTGTCCCCACATGGTGCTGATATTTGAAAATCGGAAGTCAAATCTTCTTTCATCTTTTTAACTAGAATGATATGCTTAAAACATCATGATATGGTTTATCATCATAATTATATGTGTATTTATAGAAAATATAAAATTAACTATAATATTAAATTAATCACCTGTTTTCAAAACCAGTAAATCAGATTTAATATAATAAAAATAGTATTATAGTAGGTGTTTAAAGTAGTACATAATATTTTTTAAGGACACAAGTCTCACATTACAAACTATATATGCAAATAGCCAACTTCACCATTGAAATTTAGGAACCACACATCTTTAAGTCGTTGTTAAATTTCAACTTCATTCAACAGTGAACAATTTTGCAATTGCAAATTTATGGTGAATATCAAGTGTGCATATGAGTTGATATATCCCATTGGACAAGAAATTAGTGATATAAGTGGTCCGAACCAGTTACTGGATTAGAGATGTGATCGAATCAGAATAATGAACTTGGTATGAATAGACAAATTTTCTCATAAAATTGATAATAAATTGGTGTGGTTGAAACTGAACCTTGATAATATACTATTTAAAATAATCAAAAAGCAAAAGGAATTAAAAAGAATCTATATATAATGTGGGTTTTCATTTTTTTACGCTAGTTTTTCAACTATGAGACACTTTAAATTTTTGTAGATTGATTGATAGCAAACTCCTTATGTTAGATTGAAACAAAGTTAGAAGATGTGCATGAAAGTGTGTTTCTTTGGATAGATGGTGTGGAAAAGTGGTGGTAAATAATTCAAGGATGATGAGCTAAGGTATGGATGGTGTAAAAGCTCACGATCTCTAGGAGATATGGTGGTGGTGGTGTAGTGTTGGTAGTTCCAAGAGAAGTGAGATCAATTCCAGGAAGAAGGTGACTAAAGAGACCTCTAGAATTGTTCTTGATCTAGGAAATATATGGCTAAATTTTGATAACATAAGATTAATAAACTTCCAAGATAATTACAAGGATAGAGACACCTCTTTATATAGACAAGGGTGTGTCTCCTAAGATTCTAAAAGCAAAGGAAAACCCTAAAGCACACACCTTAGCCAAAATTCTACTCTAAGATGGAGATAAGTGTCACAAATCCTTTGGTGGAGAGACATGTAACCACTATCAATAAGAAAACATCTCCAATCCTAAAGTGTCATGGTGCCCGCTACAGAAGACAAATCTTTTCCAATGGAGATATGATACATGATACACACTTTCCACTTGGTTTGGATGTCTAATTTAAAGAAAACCCTACATTAATTAGGCTTTACAAGCCTAATCTAAATGACAAAATGCATGACATTAAATCTTATGCTACTCTTTATCTTTCATGATGGTCCAAGTGAAACAAAACTTTGTTTCTTCTTCTAATAATGGTAAATCTTGTAAGAGCTTAATCATATTTCTAGTAATAGAATCCTTGACTATAAGTTTCTCATCACTAATATTCTAATTTTTTAATATATATTTTTCTACCTTAACTCAAAGCAACTTGAAAAATACACATTATGATTGTTGGAAAAAAAATTATATTGAAAATTAATTACCCTTAGGCATGGAAATCTGTGAAATTATTGCATTAACAATCAGCAAAACCATGAAAAGAAGGGAAGGACGTTGTTGACAACAAGCTCCCGAAGAAAATTATGAGAACCTCTATATCAAAACAAAGCATTAATTATATCTAAAAGAATATTTTTATTTTTTCTTTTCCACCATTTTCTATAAATCAAGCCTTTACCAAAACTTAGTCACAATGTTTCAATTATCTCACGAGATATTACCCTTTTAGAACTAATATTATGTCCCTCCATAATGTTCTTGCATAACTTTAATTATGATACTCTATCACACTAAATATTGCACCACATGTTCCCTTGTCAACTCAAAGCCTAGTCATAAGAGAAGAACAAAAAATAAACAAAAACGCAATGTAGGATTTTGGGTTGCATAAATTTCATTTTTGAATTTTCTACAACAAAATTTCCTTTAACTCTACGCTGATAAATTGCATAAATTGAATCATGAAAAAGCTTTTAACTTACGACCACTCAGTTTGAAGAGAAGAATAATACAAGTAATAGTGACGTAGGCCACAGTATGTGCATGTTATTGAAGATGGTTTTAGTGGGGGGTCCTTCTATAAAGCATGCGCTGCCATAACCTTATAACTCAATTATTGTTCTAAATGGATTTCAGCCATAACTCAGGGTCCCAGCTGCAGCAACATTGGAGCTATGACACAATGCCCTCATGATGCCATCATATGATCCTTAGTCAATATGTTACATTCTTATAACAGCCTAAATTTATGTTCTTCTGCTATGTCTAGGTTCTCTTTATAACAAAATGGATATTGATGTCGGTGCCACCATGATTACATGCATTTTTCTGTTACCCAAAATAGTAGTCAAGCAATAATAATGCTGACAAACGGAATCAAATCCATATTCATCAAGTCAACGCCCACGCATAACTCACAGTGCAATGTATATGTTTGTATGAAAAATAAAACAGAGAAAAGTAACCTGGTTTGGATGATAAAAATATTTAGCATCCCCGTAAAATGGCGTGAAACAGATATGAAACATATACAGTGTTAAACGCATAGAAACAGTTTTTAACAATGATGAGAATTGAACGTAATTAACTTGGGGGTGATAAGGTACATGCATGCAGGAAATGATCAAACGCTGTAATACTTCGAATGGTTATATATGTATTATTAACCTGCAACGAGTATTATATTATTTTCATATTAACGTGCTATGAGATCAAAATTATATATATAATTAGGTAGTAATCCTTATTATAATGTGAAGTAGGTTTTTAGGTTTTTGAGATTATGTCCGGGTTCACATTCTAAAATTGGGTTTACAACCAAGATAAATAAGCATTGTTTATTAATTGATTGTACAATTATAAAAGATGAGAGACCGATTAGATGATCTCTAGTAACAATTATTCTTAAATATCACTTTTAATTAAAATTACTTGTAAGAACTACTTAGTAGGTAATGGACTTTGATTAAGATTTTACTAATTACAAGCTCATTTTAGAACCTATAAATAGAGGTCAAATGTAAGAAGGTAGATGATTGCATTTATTGTGAATTTAAGATTTTATTGTTATACCCGATCGAATTAATCACTAACTTAAGCGTTATAGTGCCTTTAACAGGTACAACAAACGGTTTGGAGCATAAAGAGAAAAGAAATTTGACTAAGAATGTTCATATTTACCTAAACTAACTTGGAGTAAAGTCTGAAGGAGTGTTTTGTGGAAATTCTCGACCCTACATCAACTAATGTTAATATGATTTTATATATTACAAAATTTGTTTATATTTTGAAAAGGTGATAGAAATGGGTTAAGTGTTCGGTAGAAAAAGTTCAAATTTATTTAATTAACTATTTAAAACAACATTTCAGTCTATGTCAAAGGTCAAATCGAATCGTATCAACTTGAAACTCGACTTGAGTCAACTCGAACCAAAATTTAAGGTGAGTCGACTCGAATTAAATGCTAAATCGAGTCTCTTTTGGCAAAAGTTATAACTGAGTTGAGTCGATAAAAATGACAAGCGGAATCGATCAAGTCAAAGGTCAAGACGAAAATAGAGACTGTTGACTCTAGCCTAAGCTTTAGACAGTCAATCACAAATAAAAACTCTTCATGGATTGAATTGTAAGTTGTGACTGACTAGTCTCAACTGAAGATTCTGATAGATTAACCCAAATTGAAGATTATGAAGAGTCATCTCAGTCGAATGTTGAAAAAGTTTAACTCATATTGAAAGTAAAAATAGACCAACCTAGGTCAAATATCCAATAATATATTTACTATCTTTTGTATTTAAAATAAAGACCATTATATTATCATGAGATGACCTATAGGCCACAAAACTTTTGTAAGTATTTTGGTCTTATAAAGTATTTTAATGGAAAACTTTACCTTATGAGCCCTTTTTGTCCAAATCCACACGGGTCAGGACATTTGTATAAAATTGACAATTGTAATCATTAGTGTAAGATGAATTATACTGCTATACTTTCTGAAATTCAATTTGAAATAGTAATTTGATTGAAAATACATCATTTTGGTTATGAAAAAAAAAACTAACGAATTAAAAATGGATGTGAAAAGTTTGATTTGTTCGTGAGAAACAAAAGTACCTCTTTCTACAGTAATTTGATGAAATTGGTGGTTTGGAGCATGAGAAAACTTGAACCAGTTAAGCACGTTGAATGGGAGGAAACAAGAAAATTGAAAGGAATGAGAGTAGGAAGCAAAAGAGTGGTTTACGATTGCTGAGTGCAAAAAAGAAACAAATGTCAAAGGATTATACATTGATTTGTAAGAGGAAGAAGATTGATAAGTCCTCCACATGCTGAGAAACTGAACCATATAAAGTGGTGGGCCCAAACCGACCCACAGCATTGCAATGGATTAATCCACAACCTCCACATTCACAAACTGCCTTTAGGAAACAAGGATTTGGTACGACATAGTATCACACAAGAGATGCCACTGTAATTACAATTTTTTGTAACAAGGATTTGTAATTACACATTTGGTGTCGGTGTAGATAGATTCTCCCAATCGAGTCAGATTTTGCCTCCTCTCTATTTTCAAAAGCTTATCATACCACCCTAAACCACGATTCAGCTCAACGCCGAAAGTATAAAATAATGTCATATAGATTTAACTACTTTCTGTAGAAATTCCTTCCATCAAAGTAGACGGATAAAATAAGCCAATTTGGTTAAATATTTGTGTTGAATATACTTTTAATAATTATATTAATTATATACTACAAATGGAAGTGATAGTGTTAGGAGTTTGAAATACCCAAATGTGATAAATTAAATTAAATGTTTTCCCATTAACACATGCATTTGGCATCCATTAGATGTGAGTTTCTAGACACCCATAAATTCCAGCTAAGTAACTTATACTACATCTGTCAATTCTGTTCACCATCTGAGACACTTCCTTCTTATTACTATTTTTCTATTTTTTAAATAAGCTTCACACTTTTCTCTTGTTTTTTAAATAACAATAATATTAAATATTCAACCATTTTTTGTTATTCAATCCTCTCATATTCCTCCCTATCCTTCCCTCTTTGTCCTACTCATCGTCTTATCCGTTACTATAATTTAAACATCCTCACTGTACCGTATGCGCGTAATACGCTATTTTTAAATAATGATACTCAGAAAAAATATATTAATTTTAATGTCTCATAAAATTATTGCTTTTTTTTTCATAATTGTATTACAAACATATTTAAAATTATGTCTGGATATTTTAAAAATTTACGATATACAAAATACGAGATGAAATAAACAATGTGGTTGAAATTAAATATGAGTATATTATTACTATTTTACGATATGTTTTCTTCATTTGGGGATAAATTAGTCTTTATTCTTTTTATTACAAATTATTTTAATTTCTTAAATTTTTAAATCAAAATACATGCACTCATCACTTTGTTAACACTTGTAACTTTGAGAACTAATATTGTATTTTTTAACATTTAAGATTTTATAATATTCTTTACTTTAATATTTACTACAAATTTCGTTAAAAAAATACATAATTAACCACGTATAAAAAATAATTATTTTTTAATCAAATATCGACTGATTGATAAGACCTGAAGTCAAGCCATGAGTCCAATATGTACTGAAGTGAACTTGAAAGGTCGTCTATTTTTTCAATATTAAAGATAAATAAATAAATAAAATTAGATCTGTACCTAGTTTCAACTGTATAACTTAATGTTTGATTTTTCAAATCTAAGTAGAACCAACATTTAATATATTGATTAATAAACTACCCTTGGTCTAAAATAAGTGATATTTTTAAAAGAAAAGAAAGTTAAACTTTTATTATGATGGTAATTTAACTTTATTGTGCATGCATGTAGCCTAACAACTTGCATATAGAGCTAAGTGCAATTCTAATTATATTTAATTAGAAGGCTATATCTCTAATCATATTGCATATTACATATTACAATATATAAAAATTCTAATAAAATGAAATTAATTACACTGTGACGGTGTGAATCACGGGATCTGTTTCGTAAACTCTGCAATGAATGAGTATTGCGGCACGAATTCACATTGCCCAAGTCTAATTTAAAAAACAATATTATCATTATTTCAACACTAGTTTTTCAATTTCCTTTTCCTTCGCATTACAAATCTTAAATCACCAATTCCTTCCAAACAACAACTTCTATAATTATTCTTTTTTTTTTCTTCAACATGTCATGTTGGTCACGTGATCTTGTTGTATTAGTTTTCTGATCAAAATGGTAGTGGAATTGTCTTACAATCCAACTAAATTTTAATTTAATTGAAATGAATGTAAAGAGTATTTTCAATCCAAATACAATAATAAACACAATAACCGAAATGTGTGTTAATACAGAAAAGGATAAATTATTTTTCTTTAGTTTTACATTATTCATACAATACAATTGTTATAACATACTCTTTTAAGATAAAAAGACATTTTTATAAGATCAAATATATTAGGTAAAAATTTCTTCTTTTCACCATTTTTTACATTATTCACTGTCATCTTCTTAATCTTTTATTATTGTCACTGAAAGAAAATGTTTACAAAAGATTGTCCAACATTGAAATCTGTTAATCATGGATCTCATTCGAATAGGCTACAATTTAAGGATTCGTTGACTTTAAGGTCTAATGACCAACTTACTGGTAGAATAACCATCGTTTTTGGCTAAGTCTCGTACTGGTATATTATTAAGAAACATCTATAGCCGATGCCTAGTATTCGACATCTGGTTCGGTCCTTCTTAAAATATCTTAAAGTTCTCACATTCATTGCAGACTTTATAATATCAGATTTCCAACAATCGACCTCCCATATACCTAAATTTTAGACCATAATTAGTACAGCTGATAAATCTTCAACTGTGTATAGTATAAAAAATAAAATCAATGAATTGTAACAAAATACAATTTTTTATGTAACTATATATATTAATTTTCGTGAAAATAAATCATTCACGAATACCTGTATCATTTATGTAACTATATAAATATAATAGTTAATTTACAAAAAAAAAAAACTACATATAATAACTCCTATATGCAGAAATATATTTTTTATGAGATGTGGTATCCTTTTAAATTTATAAGTGTCTACGTATTACTTTTTTTTTTTTACTTAAATCCTTTTTTCAGGGATCGCTTAAATTTATTTGCATAATGCGTTGTATAAAATACTTTCTTCGGAGTGATATTATATGTGGATGTGACGAAGTTTCACACTTTAATCTCTGCCAAGAAGAACTCAAATATCTATATATTTAACTCAAAATAACATTATCTTTTAAGCTCAAGACATGTTTTTTATTTTTATCACCAGTAAAAAGCGACAAAATGTAGGGTATAGCCGAAGCTATAAGAAGTGAAAAAGAAAAAAAAAAAAGAAAGAAGAGATAACGATATTGGTAACACGATCCTGGTGACAAGGGAAAAGGTGGATTCAATGATCATAGTGTCGAGAGTATCAGAAGATGAGATAGGGAGTGAAGTCATAAGTCATTACCCATAACCATAACCTTACAAAGAAGAAGATGCTTGTGAGTTTCCTTCCTTTTTCTTCTAACATTTCTTAGACTATAATCACTATATATATATATATATATATATATATATATATATATATATATATATATATATATATATATATATATCCTAATGCACCTGGTGGCCAACTTCAGCTAACACAACATTAATTAATGTTTTTCTCACACCTTAACTGCTAGCATGTCGCCCTTTTCAAACCTTAAAAAAAAAAACAGAAAATCTTACAGTGAATTGGCGATCAGAGAGTTAACTAGATAGATATTTTTTTATTTCTTTTATGCAGCAGAAGAGTTAACTATATTGACCTGGATGTTCCCATATAGTAGCATAAGATTACGATCTGTGGTAGAGGATAGTTGTGACTAGAAAAAAAGAAGAAATAAAAGAAAAAGTAAACAATAGAAGTGACAGGACAATGATACCACGTTCCATCTCCCGAGCACACACATGACCAACATAACTGGCCTTATAACTCCCTTTATATAAACCCATATCATTCACAAACTTGTATACCACCAAACCAAACCAAACATCTCCCCCTTTCTTCTTCTTCTTCCTTCATATCCTTCTTTCTTAATCTTCTAGTCTCAACATAGCTATTTCAAGTTAAGTTAATACCATCACATACATATTTGGTTGGTTTTAGAGATGGGTAACGCAGACTATGCAAACCCAGTGGCTATTCCACCCCCTCAATCATTCTTCAAGTCTCTCAAGTACTCCTTGAAAGAGACCTTTTTCCCAGATGACCCCTTTAGGAAGTTCAAGAACCAAACACCCTCTGTCAAGTTCGTCCTCGGACTTCAGTACTTCTTCCCCATCTTTGAATGGGCACCCAAATACACCCTCCAGTTCTTGAAATCAGACCTCATATCTGGCATCACCATTGCCAGTTTGGCCATTCCTCAAGGCATCAGCTACGCCAAGCTCGCCAACCTCCCTCCGATTCTTGGACTTTGTCAGTAATTGTCTTTTACTATCTCTTCCTCTTCATAAAAACCTTTTGCAATACATCCATACTCAAGACAACATGTCTTTGTAACCAGACAGAACAATAACGTATTAAGAGATATACACTTTTTATTCTTACGAAATATATAATTAACTGGTATCGGATATACCATGCTTTCTGTATGATTAATCTCGATCAAAATAACTTCACTCAAGTTTTTCCTATCAATCACGTTTCTTGTTCACAGATGATGTATATAAACTGTTTGAGTATACATCAGTGTTTCATAAAACTTGCCCTGAACTTCTGTCGAGTTCTTCCAAAAGTTTTGACCTACTTAAAAACACGAAATAAGCAGTATGTAGACTATCGCAGCTGAGCCATATACATTTGTTTAGTTTGGAAACTTTATTTCATGGTATCTTGTTTTGTTATAATGGGGAACACATATATGAATGAATGAATGAATGAATGAATGCAGATTCGAGCTTCATACCCCCACTGATTTATGCTATGATGGGAAGCTCAAGGGATTTGGCAGTGGGAACTGTGGCGGTTGGATCACTTCTGATGGCTTCTATGTTGGGTCGAGTGGTGAACTACATCGAGAATCCAAACCTTTATCTCCATCTAGCTTTCACTGCTACATTCTTTGCTGGAGTTTTGCAGGCATCACTGGGCTTATTCAGGTAATATTGTTATCCTACAGTTCTGCTTGTCCTATGTTTGAAAACATGCTGAAAAAGAGAAAAATCAAGTTGTGGAAACCAGAACACATTTTCTGGTGTAATTAACATAGTCCAGTAGCAAAGGTTTTAGCTTATTTCAATAAACTTTACGGTCTAATTATCTGTGAGTCTTCAAATAATAAGAATTTAAAGTATTAAATAAATACTTGAAGCTAGATGTAAGTTAAAATGCGAACAAAATGAAAGTGAGCCCCCAGCATGTTGTTGTCACTTTTCAGCGAGTAGTAGTATATCTTTTATCCTTAAAAATCATAATTTAGAAGCAGAAAACTTGCACTATTTAAAAGGAAAAATAGAGTGAAATATTGTGGGGACTGTGGTGTAGTTCGCTATGGGCTGGAGTTTTTTGTCTTTTGGCCATGATTTGTCTCGTGAAACCATCTGTGTTTTGCAATTATGAGATTCAACACCCACCCCCATTCCCTAAAGCATATACATATTATTATTATTATTATTATTATTATTATATTATAATAAAATGTTAAATTCTGGAATCAGCTTGGGCAGTGCGATTGGCCTATTGGCTACTGCATTCCCTTTCATTAATAATACTGATTTGTATTGGATGGAGCATTTCTGTTTCCACATATATAATATCAACTTTTTTAATTCATTTTTGTACTTAATATAATACCACCCATGTTGATAAATTCTTGTCATATAAAATAATAAGCAAATACCATTGTATTATTACTATTCAAAACTACAATTTGTATTTCTTAAAATAATAAGAATAAGAAGAAATGTGAGTTGATACACATGATTTGTGCTGGAATTTAAAGTGAGGACAAATGATTGATTAGGAGAATTGGATTTTTTGACCTTAAAATATTATTTGTGGATTTAGTTGTTGTTGTGAGTAAGTGGAATGGTTGAGGAGTGCAGGTTAGGGTTTATCGTGGATTTTCTGTCACATGCAACCATAGTAGGGTTCATGGGGGGAGCAGCCACAGTGGTTTGTCTGCAACAGCTAAAATCTATTCTTGGCCTTGAACATTTTACTCACGAGGCTGATATAGTGTCAGTGATGCGCTCTGTTTTCAGCCAAACTCACCAGGTAACTGCAAATTCAACACTTTCTCTTCAACTCTCTTATTTCTTCTCTATTTTTTTATCCCACACCGTACACGACAACACATTATTCACACCCAAACACGCACTATCATCCACCACACCATCTATACGCCTCCATAACTATTTATTCTCACATACCATGTTACCATTCCTCCATTTTTCTATTATTTAATTAAATCCAAACCTTCACTTTAATAAACTCAAATTTTACTTTAAAACACGTGTTTTTCAATTCTTAAAAAAATATGTCATTTATCTAATAAATAGTCCACATTTTTTGTTTGGCATAGCTTCATTACTACCAAAGCTAATCGTGAAAGATTTTCTCAATTAAAAAAAGAAAAAGAATCCTCTCTTTCTCAGTTGAAGTTATTGTTTGGTTGATTGATGTTAGCATATTATTGTTTATGCAGTGGAGGTGGGAAAGCGCTGTGTTGGGTTGTTGCTTTATTTTCTTTCTCCTTGTCACAAGATACTTCGTAAGTGATACCTAACCCTTACCTTAATTATTCTCCACATATGTTACATCCCACGTTTCACATATTATGTTGCATTATTTGGTAGGTAAATATGTTACATTTAATCCTTCATTTTCTTTCGTTTGTTTTTTATTCCTCGAGTAAGGTTGTAAAGTAACCAAACAAAGAAAAAAGAAAAATACCCAAATCTTATTATACTAAGTTTCAATGGAAAACATCCTAATCTCTATATTAGTGATCCTTTTCTTTCTAGGGTTGAGATTCTTTCGTAAAATATCAACTTATTCTTTCGGTAAATTTATTTTCAAGCCTAACCTACCTTCCCTCTTTGATCCCTTATTCAAATCAGATAACAAGTTTTTCAGAGTTAATTGACTTATATATAATTTTTTTATGTTCCCAACTGCAGCCATGATCACCTTTATATCATACCATAGACAACAGTAAATAATATTCGTTTTTCTATTATGCTATTAGTTTTATATACTATTGCAGTCAAACAAATCAAACTTGTTTCCATTCGATTCCCACTTGGGAGTTAATATTCGATGAACCTGACGGAAAAGGACATCAATCCCCTTCACAATTCTTTTCTAATATGATATTCTTTAAAAATAATGTACAGTCAAAATATTAGGGCCTGTTTGTTTGATTTACCCTTTTAATTAAAGTTACATTACTGCATGTTTAGAAGTTTAAAAGTAATTTTATCCATTCATAACCTTTGGATCATGTGACGACAGAGCAAACGACAACCAAAGTTCTTCTGGGTGTCAGCAATGGCACCATTGGCATCGGTCATACTCGGAAGTCTGCTGGTTTATCTCACACACGCTGAGAAACATGGAGTTCAAGTGGTGAGTGTTACAACAAATTTGTTATCAATGTATTCATGTTGTGACATCATCAATATAATTTATAACACCCTTTTACATTTATTTAATATAATTATAAAAGTAAAATATTATGAAACAGTAAATTTTTATATTTTTCAAAAAAATATAAAAAAATTATCTATCAAATTATTATGTTTATAATATTTCTAGTACATATAAACTTATTTCATTTCCAACCATCTCTCCAAGTTTCATAAAAAAATATTATTTAATATTTTTTGCATTTGATATTATTCTTTCCTACTTTTTATTTTTTTTTCTTAAAAAATACAAAATTTTATATTTTATAAATATTTTATTCTTATATTTTATTTCATGTAAAATGTGTCGTAAAAGGATTACTCTTCCATAAAACACGAAGACCTCCATTTTGTGACGCACTACTATTCACCTACGCACTCAATGAAAGAAGCCACTAGTAGGTGCCTGATAGGGAATAGGACAGACACTGAGGCTCACATGTATTAAGGCCTTTTGGGTTCTTATCAATGGCCCAATCCCAAATTATTGTCCTACCCTACCACACAACTACCACTTGTGGGACCCATTTACACACCTTCGCTATTGGGCCCCATTCACTTTAAACAATGGCCCGTTTAGTGATTTCTTGTTATCCATTATTGGTGTAGTAGTACAGACTCATCATTCAAATTAAAATTTGGAGCTAGTTAAGGCTTTATTTTGTGATGTGAAGTGATAGAAATGGAATTTATTACTTAGTATTTATTTAAATGTTGTTTCAGATAGGAAAATTGAAGAAGGGGCTGAATCCACCTTCCGTGACGAATTTGGTATTGGTGTCACCTTACATGGGAACTGCCATAAAAACTGGACTTGTCACTGGCATTATAGCACTTGCGGTTAAGTGTCTCTCTCTCTCTTTCTCATTTCCTTTGCTTGAGGGTAACCTTAACCATGCTCCAGCACTTAATGTCTGATTTGACCAATCTCAACTCTAATAAATCACACCCTAACAATAAATATTTGGACAAAAAATGTTTCAACTTCTTCCAAGAAATACCACAATAACTTTTACCATCTTCTTTCTTTGACCATGTATAAATTCAGAGATAGTTTAGTTACATTGTTGTTCGATTATGAAATGAAATGAAAAAATAAAAAGCAAGCAATCAATCATATTGTCCTTCTTGACCAAGAACAATAGTATGCAGTCACATCAGATCACTTTCTTCTTTTCTTGCTGTCGATCTCTGGTCTCTGCTTTCTTCGATTGTCCTGATTTCAAAGATCATGTTTCAAATATCTTTTATACTAAAATAATATGCCTCAACTAGGTGCATCGAGCAGGTGTTTTGATTTTTTTTTTAATGGTTATTATATAGTATATAGCCTTTGGAAAATAGATTGAAACTGGACAAAAAATAACATTTATATTAAGTTTATTTTGAAAGAAAACGAACAACATAATTGAACAAACAGTTTTAGTGAAGTTTATCAAGAGTATTGAGGATATAATTGATGACTGTGCAGGAAGGAATAGCAGTGGGTAGAAGTTTTGCAATGTTTAAAAATTATCATATTGATGGGAACAAAGAGATGATAGCTATTGGAACCATGAATATTTTTGGTTCGTTTACCTCTTGCTATCTCACCACAGGTAATCGTTTCACTATTAGAAGTTAGTCTAAAATGCACACAGTGTGTTTCAATAAATATTAGTAATTTATTCTGAATTCAAACTCTTCATCCATTAGAAAAATCACAGACTATAATCAAACAATTTTCTGAATATTGCTAACAACATGGTATAAAACGAATGTTGTTTCAGGACCTTTTTCACGTTCAGCTGTGAACTATAATGCGGGGTGCAAGACTGCCGCTTCAAACATTGTGATGGCTATAGCAGTGATGTTAACATTGTTATTCTTGACACCCTTGTTCCATTTCACTCCCCTGGTGGTGTTATCAGCCATAATTGTGTCAGCAATGCTCGGGCTCATTGATTATGAAGCAGCCATTCATTTGTGGAAAATCGACAAATTTGATTTCTTTGTGTGCTTCGGTGCTTATGTTGGTGTAGTCTTTGGCAGTGTTGAAATTGGCCTAGTCATAGCAGTATGTATTATCCATGGATATTTTTTGGAATCAAAATTGTTAAATTTAACTTATTTATTATTTAAATCATAAACAAGATCTTAATCATTATTGTGTTATGAGAAATTTCAGGTTGCTGTATCTCTACTTCGAGTACTTCTATTCATTGCAAGGCCAAGAACATTTCTCTTAGGCAACATTCCAAATTCTACAGTATACAGAAACGTGGAACAATATCCAAATGCAAATCATGTTCCTGGAATCCTAATTCTAGAAATTGATGCTCCCATTTACTTTGCCAATGCAAGCTATTTACGAGAAAGGTAATTCCCTAGGGATTTTGTTCCTATTTGTTGAGAAAGTTAAGTATATCTTAAGATATTAGATTGAAGGTGGGATCTATCTCCCGTGTGATTCGATGAAACTGTAAATTCACCTCAATTTTATTCTTAGGATCACAAGGTGGATAGATGAAGAGGAAGATAGGATAAAAGCTTCAGACCAAACCACTTTACAGTATGTTATAATTGATATGACTGGTAAGTTATTGATTAAAGAAATGAAGTAAATTTGACAATGTGATTAAAAGATCATTAATCTAAGTTACAACGTGATTTTATTGGCAGCTGTTGGAAACATTGATACTAGCGGAATAAGCATGCTTGAAGAGTGCAAGAAAACTGCTGACAGAAGAGGGTTGCAAGTAATTAATTCTTTCTTCTCCTTTCACAAAAAAGTTTAATTTTTTTAACTGGTTTAAAACTAATTTAAAAAATAATGATTTTGGGTAGATAGTTTTACGTGTAAAGACACTTAATTTATGTATTTCTAATGAATCATTTGTATGTGTTTAGCTTGTTTTGGTAAATCCTGGAAGCGAGGTGATGAAGAAGCTGAACAAATCAAAGTTCCTTGATGAACTAGGGCATAAATGGGTGTATCTGACAGTTGAAGAGGCTGTTGGTGCATGCAATTTCATGCTCAACTCATACAAACCGAACCCCATGAAGGATGATTCAGAAGGTTGGAACAATGCCTGATAAAAGCATTGTTTAGATATTAACAGTACGTGGCATGAGAATCATGCTGCACAAGATTTAGAGTCATAGTTGCATGGTTTTTAAATTTCTAAAGATAATTAGTTGGAAGAAAGTTTTCAACATGAGCTGTGCTTAATTAATAATCTATCAAATAGAAAGTGGCTGCAATGGAATTGAGTTCCATGGAAATGTTTTAGAGTTCATCAGTGACCACTGCAAATTATAAATAAATATTTAATTTCCTTCATATCTCTTTCATTTTCACTTTATGTTCTGGTTTTTCATTGTTATGAATTAAAATACATTACAATGCTGACCAAGAAGATTGTAGTTTTTCGTCCAACTGGTTTTGTTGTTGTGTAAATCTGAAGAACTTTTCTGAATTAAAAATGACTTTGAAAACTTTATGCAGTTTCTTCAATATGCTAGAAGGCATTATTGGGAAGGGTGGGGTCAAAGGCTGTTTAGTCAAAGTTAAATTAGGAAAAAGGTGATGGAGAAGGGAAAAAGAGATAAAGAAGAGAAAAAGCATTAGATGTTGTTATGTCTAAGAAAAATCTTAATAACTTTAATCAAGTAAAAAAAAATTATAATGTTTTAGAATTTTTTAATACCATTCCAAATCCACACCAAGAAACTCTATTGTTCATCACTTTTTCTCCTTATATTATAAAATTTATACACGTCTCCATAACATTGAAGTCCCTTGTAATCGTCATAGTTTTGTTAATTTGTGTTGACTCTAATAATAAGATTTTAAATGAACCAAATAAATAGTCTTATAATAAAGATTTAACAAAGTTCAATAGTGTATCCATCTCCTCCTCAGCATACCAATCACCTATTGATTAATAATGTTACATTCAATATATATTATTGATTAGAAATAATGTTACATTTAATATATATTATTATACATTATTGATCAGAAATAATGTTACAATATCAATGTTTATAATGTTTATATAGAATAGGATACAATATCCCTCTTGTGTTTGTACCACATTATCCTTTAAACTCCTAATCCATTTTGTCTAAACGTAACAAAGAAGTGGGCTCAAAGGTCCTAAGGGCCCATTAGGACAAAATTTTCAGGAAACTTTTTGATGGGGGTGGAGAAAGAAATTTAATAGACTGTATAAAGCAACAACCTTATGTCATTCCACTCTCCTTGCTCCAACATCTTTTTCTTAAAAATAAAATATGACTCATGCCCAATATATTTATCCATGTTCTTTTACTACTTTTAAAAATACACACGACATTGCATCTTGAGGTTTACATTTTAAAAAATTTAAAAGATAATTTGAATCATTATTGTCAGATATTGTAATTAAAATGTTATAAACCAATAAATTTTTAAAATATATTTTAATTTTTCCTTTTTATAGTTTGATTTAAGAGATATTAAAGAATAAAAATTGAATGAGGTTATGGCAAGCAATTATATGATTTATTGCTAGAGAAAGTAATTACATGGAAAAATAATTTTGGAAAAAGATGATACACACTAAATTAAAATAATCTCTTTTAAATATTATAATAGATTACATATGCTATGAGCCATATATATAACTCTTGAAAACATGACCATCTAAATACATTTTGGCATCATTTTTTTTTTGGTTGGTACCCTCCTCCATATAAAGATCTTTCTATTGATACCTTTTGTGTATCTTCTATGTGTTTTGAGAAAATAGTTCTATATATTATGATATTTCAGAATATCCCCTTTCTTGGATTCCTTTCAAAACTAAGTAAAAGAGCTTTTTTTAAAAAATAAAATAAAAATTCCTTAGTGTTGGTCATGGTCATATGACAAGTGTTTTATTTTTAATTCATCGGAAAAGTATGAAATGTGCTTGTTCGTTAATGAAAGGGAATTTTAGGAAGAAGATTTTCAATTAATTTGTTCAAATTTTGAAAGGGTTTTGTTCTTCTGGGTAGACTATAGAAGCCCAAAGTTGCCATTTTTGAGAAATATAAAATCTTAAATTCGACAACAAAAGTACCCAAGACAAAGATAGCGTGTCCGACTTCGGAGTAACTTTCAGTTTCACTTCACTCTCTGTACTCTCCACTTCTTCTATCTCACCAAATAATCTCCACACGTCTAAGTAAGGTTCTCCTGTCACTTGAAACAGTGAATTATTCGTCCTGTTGTTAATGTTCAATGGCACCCTTCCAGAAAAAATCGAAGACCAAAAAGAAGACCAAGAAGTTCAAAAAACACAAAGAGGTGAGTCTTGTCCCTGTTGAGCCCAGAACCAGTGAGACCGATTGGTGGGACTCTTTCTGGCACAAGAATTCTACTACCCCAGGTATCTTCTCCTTTCCCATAATTTCATTCCCCTTCAAAGTTTCAAACTTTAATGATTTATGATTTATCATTGATGTTGTTCTGGAATGAAACCCTTCAAGGTCATGCATGTTTTTCTCTAGTGTTATCTCTTGATCAATTGTCAACAATTTTGTTGTTTATGTCTTGTTGGTAAAGAAATAAGGGGGTTTCCACGCGTGGGTTTTCTTCCCACACCCCATTGTTTGAGGTGGTGATCTCATTCAAATTGTTTAGCTGTTTTGGGTGGTGTTATGGATATGATTGATTTGATTTGAAATTTTTTTATTTGAATGGGTATGCTTGATGCAAACGTGCAGGATACTCTGTACCTGGCGATGAGGCGGAAGGGTTTAAGTATTTCTTCAGGGTGTCAAAGAGTTCTTTTGAATACATATGTTCCCTTGTGAGGGAGGATCTCATATCAAGGCCTCCATCAGGGCTCATCAACATAGAGGGAAGGCTTCTTAGTGTTGAGAAGCAGGTTGCAATTGCCCTTAGAAGGTTGGCTTCTGGTGAGTCTCAAGTTTCAGTTGGAGCTGCCTTTGGGGTTGGGCAGTCAACAGTGTCTCAGGTGACTTGGAGGTTCATAGAGGCACTGGAGGAACGTGCTAAACATCATCTCAATTGGCCAGATTTCAATAGAATACAGGAAATCAAGCGTGGTTTTGAAGCATCCTATGGGTTGCCTAATTGCTGTGGAGCCATTGATGCAACACACATCATGATGACCCTTCCGGCTGTCCAAACCTCAGATGACTGGTGTGATCAGGAGAAGAACTACAGCATGTTGTTGCAGGGAATTGTGGATCATGAAATGAGATTTATTGACATTATGACTGGTTTGCCTGGTGGCATGTCATTTTCCAGATTGTTGAAGTGTTCAGCATTTTTCAAGCTATCAGAGAATGGTGAACGTTTAAACGGAAGTGTGAAAGCTTTGGCTGGAGATGTTATAAGAGAATACGTCGTTGGTGGGTGCAGTTATCCTCTTCTTCAATGGCTCATGACTCCTTATGAAACTAATGGAGCTAATGCCATATCAGTTTCACAGTCTACATTCAATCAGAAACATGGAGCTGGAAAGCTTCTTGCTGTGAAGGCATTCTCCTTGTTAAAGGGAAGTTGGAGAATCCTGAGTAAGGTTATGTGGAGACCTGATAAGAGGAAATTGCCCAGCATTATCTTGACATGTTGTTTGCTCCATAACATAATCATTGACCGTGGAGACTCCTTTCAACCAGACGTTGCCTTGTCTGGCCATCATGATTCTGGATATCAAGAATTGCATTGCAAACAAGTTGACCCTTTGGGGAGGACCATGCGAGATATTTTGGCCAAGCATTTAAAGCAATAATGTACTTAGATGTTCATGATATTTCTGATGTTACCTTTTGTACATCTGATCTAGAATTTGACTTTTGACCGCGGCATTCTGTCTTTGAAATTAAGAAACCGAGTTTTCTCCCCTTTTTGGTTTGGAATTGTGATTTATCCCCTTGATTTTGGTTAATGTTAATTATTCTTGAAATATATGTTTCCGAACAGTTAGCTAGATTATTAGCCTTGAATCTTGTAGGATAATTTGTCCATGAGCCATTGTATCGCAGCAACTAGTCCTATTCTCTTATAACAAACGATGCTTAAGACGCAAACAAAACAGAAAAAAAGTTAAATAATTGCATGTGGCACCACAAAGGTAATCATGGTAATAGCTAGACAAGAATGGCATGTTTAAACAAGAAGGATTACATAACATGTACAGCAGGATCTCTACGCTACAAGAACCGTAGATCCTCTATATTGAGAAACAAGTACGGTCTTGAACCATCTCTAGATTACAAAGAAAAAAGGTAAACGTCTAATGTAATTTAAACTAAGTTAAAACTCCGGCTGACTTAATCTCCCTTAGTGGGAGGCTGCATACATGCACAAAAGGGTGCTTTCTTCTTCTTTTTCTGGTAGTTTCTTCTCGTCCCATCATAGAGATAGTCTCGCAAAAGGACTTTTGAATTTCGTTCATCTATCATCGCCTTTCCTTTGCCTTCTTTTTCATCATTCAACTTTAGAAGTAAAAATTGCAGTCTTTGCACCTCCAACTGCAGCCGTCCTATCTTTTCAGACCCTTTCCGAGCCTGTTCTGAAACTCTCCTCCTGCTGACACTTCCACTCTCATTTGATTCTGCTGTATACTTCGCAGCAAAGGATGAAGTACCCTCTTCTACATTTTTCTTCAACTTGTTGTTGGCATCAAACAACTTTGTGATGGCTTCCTGGGTAGTTTCAAGCTGCCCTTTCACCGTATCGAACTCAATGCCTTTTCCCTTTGTGCTCTCAGTAATTTCTAGCTTGCTCATCAAATCTTGCACCGTAATTTCTAGGTTTGTCAACTTTTGAGCATCAGAATCAAGTCTTTCTAAAATCTTCCTCCTGTTGCCTTCTTCATGTGAATGTGGCAGTGTCAATCTTCTTGAGATCTCTAATTTGTCCACACCCAACTCCTTCTCAATCAAGGACTCCACGGATGGATATTTGCTTCTGAGTTCCTTGGTTGTTCTCTTTTGTTGGTATCCAGTAGGCACAATGGTTGTCTTCTGCGCCTTTCCAACTGTCAGCCCGATAACGCCATCCTTGTTAGCAGTTTCCCACAATTCGAGCATCTGATCATCAGTCTCAAGAGTTCCTCTCCTACCTATCCCATATGAACATTCAGACGTTTGATCAAGCATGATGTCTTTTGGCAGAACTTCAATTTCTGCTACAGGGACATCTGACACTGATCTCTTTGATTTCAATTCAACAGAAGGTCGAGCTCGATGCCCCTTCGCTTCATGCGTTTCAGTAGCATACTTACTCGCTTGAATATTTCCTTGGCGCCAGCTGAATCCAGATTTCAACACTTGAATCTCTCTCATTTCATCCTTAGTTTTGAAAGTTTCATTCATCTGTTTAACAGCCGTTTCAATTGCATTGACTCTTTTCTGCATGTCTTGGAAATCAGGAAGTGCATCTATTGCCGCAGCATTCTGATATTCACCTGTTTGTTGACCACCTTCATTGTACTTGTGATACGCCAAACCTTTAACCTGGAAACAATGATTTAAAAAAAACTTCATTTTGTCAATGTAACCAGTGTAATAGTAACTGGTTCCCAGTTGAAAGATGACATGTAGATTACCTTTGATACTTTATCGTCATGCGGTTTTGCATGCCCAAGTGTTTGCATCTCCAAGGATGTTATGCAGTCATTCAGAGCACTGGCAGCCGGGACATAAGCAGCCAACTGAACCCGAAGCTTCCCGTTTTCACCTTCCAACTTGCAAACTCTTTCTTTCAACATTTCACTTTCCATGTCTTTAAAGTTGCTTCTGCGTTCAAGATCTTCACATGTATAGGCTAACTCACGGACCTTCTCTTCAAATAATGTCTCATTGACGGCAGAAATCTGCAGTCTAGTATAGAGTGTTGCAGCATGAGTTTCCCATTGTTTAATCTCATTTGTTCCCTTGAGTAGTTCTTGACTTAGCTTCTCTTCCCTCACTTTAATTTCTTCCAGTTCTTGGCGCAGATGCCTCATTTCTGCCTCCAACTTCCGATTCACTCCACCAAGGCATCCAAGCTCATCATTTTGTCGATCCTTGTCGGAGGATAATTTTAAAATTTGACTAGCTTGTTCTTCAAGTATCACCCTGGCTTCATCATACTTACTCTTCAAAACTTCCACCAATCTTTGCAATTCTATTTTCTCATCGTGTAAAGTGCTAAACATCTCTGATGCTTCCGAAATCTCATTTTCCTTTTGAGACAACAATTGCTTTCCATTCTTAATCTGACAATTTAACTGATCATTGATGGATTGAACTAATTTTAGTTCAATGCTTGACGTTGCAAAGGACTCTTTAAGATCAGAATTTTCCATTTGTACATCTTCTATTTTGTTCATCAATATTTTTAGTTTCTCCTCAGTGTCGGTATTTACAGAACAAAGTCTGTCGAGATTATTGCTTAGCTCTTTAAGTGCCAGGAGTTTTTCAAAGACAATGTTCTGGTATACCAGCGAGAGATTAGATTGTGTTATTGTCTCATGAATCATAACGCAGATTTCATCTTCCATCTTACTTTTCTCTTCACCCAGGTCCATAAATCTTCTCATCAAGGAGTTTTTCTCTTCAAAGATTTTGCAACTTTCTTCCTTTATGTTTTGGTGATCCTCTTTCAAATCTAACAGCTGTTTGCATAAATTATCTATTTCAGTGGCCATCACTTCCATTTTTTCTTCTCCTTTCCTTATTGTCAACTTCAATTCCTGATTCTTCTCCAATATCTTTTGTACCTCTGCCTGCAATGTTAAGAACTGTGTAGACTGGGTTTTCAACTCCTTGTCTAGGGAATTTCTTTCCGTCAAAATATTTTCAGCCTCTAATTTCAACTGGCCAAGGAATGTAATAAGAACTGAATTCTCAATGGCCACTTGCTGGCTTTCATTGAAAATTGTGACAAAAGAACTTTGTGTCTCTTGAAGTTTGCCATGTACGTGGTTCAGAAGCTCCTGATCCTTTTCAATCATATTTTCACACCAAGGCTCACTGTTAACATCAAGAGTCTTCAACACCTGAAGCAGCCCGATCCTAAGTATTTTAATTTTCTCAGACAATGAATTAACATCAGCTTGCTTTTGAGTGTTGTCATTCTCCAATTTAGATATCAATCTATCAGACAGTTTGGAAGCCTCCAAGAGTCCCTGACACTCAACTAGAAGGGAGAAGTTCCTTTGCTCCAAATCCTGGATACATCTCTGCAAGATGAATATTTCCATTTGAGCATGTACAGATCTGTCCATTTCTTCTTCATATTCTTTTGTCTGGTAATCTGCATCTTCTTGGAGAACGAAAATTTGTAATTCCTTCTCAGCCAAGTGACATTCATTCGATTGCACAATTCTGGAATGTTCTTCCCTCTCAGCATATAAGGAAACAAGTAGCTCTTCCAACTTTAAAAGTGCAGATTCCCTTTCTGCTTTCAATTCAGAATGCTTCAGTTCCAATTCACTGTGTTGTTTCCCAAGATCTTTCAGAGTTTGATGAGTGATGTTGAATTGTGAAACTAAGGTTTCTTTGTCAGAGTTTAGACTGGACTTCTCATGGTCTAGCAACAGACAAGAGTCTTCTAAAATCTTTGACTTTATCCTTAATCCTTCAAGCTCAGCATTCACGTCACATAATGAATTTTCTAAAAGGTTGTTTTTTTCTGAGAGTTTTTCGAGCTGCTTAGCTGTGGTTTGTAACTGAGAAAACAAGGTGGCTTTCTCGGCTGCAAGAGTGGCTTTCTCCCCAAGAAAAGATTCGCAAGTTTGTTCCAATACCTTTACCTTTCCTCTAGCCTTCTCAAGCTCCACAGTCAAATCTGAAAGAGACCTCTCCAAAACAGAATTCTTCTCTAAAAGCTTCTCCATGGTCTCCACTTTTTCCTTTAGAGCTGCTTTCTCATCTTTGTAGGTTTCACATGTTTCCTTCAGCTTCGAGTTCTCATCTTGCAAGTTCTTCACAGAAGAGACAAAGCACTGAGGATCTAAGTCAGTTGATCTGACATCCTCCATAATGGATTCATGTCTTTTATTCACATCATTAAGCTCCTCTTTAAGATAGTAAATTTCTTGCTGGAGAGCATTTCTTTCATCTACCTGCAGTCCAACCTCCAGTTCAAGTTTCTTTATTATCTCCCTCAAATTTATTATCTCATCCTTCATTTTTTTTATAGACAAAGATGAAGATAATTTAAGCTCATTTAGAGTTTTGTTTTCCACTTTGGCCTTGTGAGCTTCATCCTCCAAAGCCTGCTTGTGGGATTCCATATTCTCCAGAATTTCAGCCTTACCATGAAGCTCGGTGGCAAGAGATCTTAGTTCTTCCTGAGATTGAGAATGCAAATTCTGAAGAGTTTGGAAAGCAGCTTCAGCCTCGATGAATCGCAATCTCTCCTCTTGTATGCAAGTCCAGAGTTTACCCAATTCTTTCTGCTTCTCACTAAGTTCTTCACTCTGAGATCCCAACTTCTGTGCTAAAGACTGCAATTCAGATTGCAAAGTCTGATTAGATGTTTCCAAGAGAAAACACTTCTGTTCAGAACTATGTAACTTTTCAACCCCATCATTTATCTTGCAGTTTAGCTTATACACCTCCTCTTGGGCACAAGAGAGTTTATGCTCCAAACTGGAAATTATCTCTAAGCATTGTTGATAACAGTGAGCTGCATCTTCCTTCTCTGCAGTAAGTTTAGCAATTTCTGACTTCATGCTCTCAATTTCATTTTTTGCATCATCAGCTTGTTCTTTAAATATCCTTGCGTTCTCTTCAGCTTGTATGAGTCTCTCCTCTAGTTTTGACAACTCCTCCAAGGACTGGTTATATTGAGCAAGGGCAGCTTCCTTTTGAGCTTCTATTCTAGCAAGGTCTTGATTTAAGAATTCAGCTTTAGTTTCAGCTCTAGTAGCTCGTTCACTGAGTTCTCCTACATCCTTTTGGGCAGAAGAAATGTGATTCTCCAGATTGTATATTTTCTCCAAGCATTGCTGGTACTGAAGAAGACTAACTTCTCTTTCAGCCTGTAATTCATTAAGGGCTTCCTTCAAAGTTTGAACTTCAGCTTCAGCTATGTTTGCTCGTTCATTAAGTCCTTGAGAATTCTCTCTTGCACGAGACATTTCTGATTCCAGATTAGACAATCTCTCCAAACTCTGCTGATACTGAAGCAAGCCAGCCTCCTTTTCACTTTCTAAGTTAGACAGGGCTTTCTTTAAGGCCAAAATTTCTGTCTCAGCTTTTGTCATCCGTTCAGACTCAGATAAGACTTGACTCCTACTATCTTGGCTTTCATTGTCTTGCCCATTAATCTCTTCTACGTCAAGAAAATTCAGCCCCCTTCGAACACGCCCTTCTGAAGACTTTGCATGATCTTTTGGTTCTCCAGACATAAATAGATCGTTGAGCTGTTTCAACCCCTTTCTGCTTATACCACAATCAGTTTCATCAGTATAAGATCCATTTCTTATGATGGCATGGAAATGAGTTGAAGCATCCTTTTGCAATTCATCTGAGTCAAGAAATGAACGGGAGAAGGTGAGTGTCTCTGGTGTATGTGGCTCAGTCTCCATGTAAGAAACTGCAGGTGAATCATCTGCTGATGCAGGAGGCACTTGATTAGGAAATGCTTCAGCCATGGTACGATGGGCCTGACGAATAACTCCAGTTGCATGATCATATCTCTCAGCCAATGCCCGGTATGCACGATAAAACTCTTCAACTAATTTCATGAGCTCTGGCCGTTTCTTATAATACATTTCTGCCCTCCTTGCAAAGGAATCTGCATCTTCTTCAATAAGCTTGATCATTTGCTTCACCTTGGAATCCATATCTGTTCATGAGAAGTTACCGATGAGATAAATTAACGAGTTTCAGGGAATTTACAAAGAAGTTAACGGCAAAATTTCATTTTTCAAGGAAATAGAAGCTGTAAGTGAAAGGAATGTAATATAGGAACTAGATATGGCTTATAATCCTACACAGACTTCCATAAAATTGCCTGTAACATCTGACATTTTCATACAAGACAGAACTGATACTTGTGAATTTTAGATAGAAATGTAATTTTAATTTTAATGAAGATATACACTAGCAAAGAAGATTCTGAAAGATGTGTCAAAATACAATACTGCAGTTTCATTATATGCTTCCTTGCATTGCAAAGTTTCTACTAAAGTGCATCATGATTGTAGGTAAATTTGGAAGTAAAACCGGAAACTGGTTTAAACCAGAATAAATCTTTTTGCCATTCACTCCCAAAGGGTGAATATATACATTGACAATTACAAATGATGAACCAGAACACTTTGTAACGAGTCCAATAATCTTAAGATGTTATCAACAACTATTTTAAAAGCTCAAATTTTACAAGGTCTTATATCAGCATCAGCAATTATCTGGTATCAAACAAATACTATAACTAAAATTAAAAAGAAAGAAGAAGAAGAAGAAGAAGAATCTTGTTCAATTAAATTTTGTTTCGGGTTTTACAGAAGCATTCCTTCCTCTTAAACATGAGAAAACAAGATACGAGTTCAATTTAATCTCTAACCATCAAGGTGTCAGGTGATGAATAGCAACTATGTCAACATTGCAAACGGAAGTGCTTCCAAAACAAGAATTACCAGTCAGATTCTCTTGGAGCCATTTCGAGTTCTTGGGGCTAATGTGACTGTCCCACCACCATGAATACATTCCTCTAGAATCAGCATGGGACAGAGCCGCCATCACTCCAGCCAAGTAAACCAACACCAACACTGTGTCTTCTGGTGTTGAAGAACTTAATCCGCAAAAGTTCAATGAAGAGTAACCAGGACCACGCTAACACTGTTACACAGTTGATGAGATACCAGTCTCTCTTGCTGCTACCATACAGTCATTGGAATAAACAAAAAAAATAAACAAAGGAATGCAAATGATTCAGTTTCAGATAAATCATAGACGCGCTTTTTCTCTCATCCAAGCAAAAGTAAATTTCAAAAACAACACCAAAAATAAAAAGGAAGAGAAAAAAGAAAAAGAAAATACCAGTTCAGTTGAACTCTTAAGTTCCAAGAGTGAATGAATCAACAAGCATCTGAAACACCAGAACCAGTGCTGATCAAACACAAAATTTCAATTACAACCACAGAAAAAAAAAAGGTAACAGAATTTGGCTAGTAAACAAAAACATAAATTATGTGCATGTCAGAAAATACAAAAAAATAAAATGTTATAAATTATTTCTCCGTGAAAATAATTCATGAACATGAGATGGCTACACCAAACACATGACCAGTCAAGAAGGTTGCACTCATAGTTAAGAGATCAAGGCTCAAAACCTGCAACATGAAGCTCATAATTCAGGTAACAAGCTACTCACCAAATAAAAACAAAATTCAAACTGAGGACATTCCAATCAACAGCAACGGCAATGAACAACTCCAACTGCTTTTCTTGACTTTTTTCTTTTTTATTCCATTTTTCAGAGTCACCCCATGTTGCTTAGATCTCTCTATTTTGCGGACAATGTTGTTTCTGTTCTGTGCTTGTCTCTCTCTCTCTCTCTCTTTCTTTCTTTCTCAGCTTTGCTTTTTATGCAGTATAGGTTGGTGGTACTGTCTTCCAGTGTCTCAGAACTGTTAAAGTGGAAAAGAAAACAAAATCATAACAAGTTGGCAAAGAAAGAAGAAAAAAAGGAAACATGGTATTAAGAAAAAAAAAACAATAAAAGTAATCAAATTACATTAATAAGTACTAAATTAGAATCTCAGACTCGATCACATAAATTTGGAACATTGAAGATGAAAACGGGAGATTCTGATATTAGTAGCCGCAATTGTATTTTTTTCCGTTACGATTATACTAAAATAAAAATATAGAATATGTAATGAAGATGAAATTATTTGTTATGTTAAAACATTAAAAAAGAGTATCTAAATACTGCTTAAGCAGTAATGTGTCAAAATTATGATAAAAAGTAGTAGGAACGACAGTTGCGTGTATTTTACGAGGAGAGGTATAATGTGGTTTTGTTAGCGTTACCAAAAATTTCAAACATGTCGCGGACTTTAGGGTGAACTTATTCCTATGTAATGCAATGTAATAATAACATTTTGTTGCCGTTGCAGAATGGTGCTTCACTGTGTGAACAATGAAAATGTGAAAAAAGCAACACTATTATTATTATTGCGTGTCAAAAAGTAATGCTTGTACCAAACAAAAGTCATACGCTCCCACATTTAAAATATACCAAAATACGTAGTTGCTTTTTTAGTTTTTATTTACCGACTCCATAAATATTTTTAAATATAAATCAAAATACCACTATTAATCTTTGTTTGAAAGAAACATGTCCACATTTAATGTTCAATGGAGGACACTCAAACATGATTAACTCCAAAAAGATGAGGTCTGAATAAAAAAAGATATTTTATTTTCCATTTAAGATATGGGATATTTAGATATCAAAGCCATTTAAGTCTATTTAAAAATAATATATGTGAATTTAATAAGACTATTATCAACGGATATACTAAAATAATTAACAGATGTCCTTAAGACAATATATCATACTTATTTATCATGTAAAATAGTTAAAGTGAAAATAACTTAAAACAACACACAACACAACCCTATTGTATTTTTAGTGAAGGAATTGAATATAAGTTATACATAACCATATATAAACAAACCAATTAGTACATATAATATGTTTAATTAAAAAACAAACATTTTTAATTTTTTTTCATTTAAGTCAAACTTCTTTTTCATTTTTATATTTTTAATTTAATAAATTTAGTCTTTTAATTTTTTAAAATATGTTATTTAATTACTATTTCTTATTTTATTTCTTCATGCAAAATAAAAATATTGACCATGCATTCTTTAAAAAAATATTATATTTCCTATAATTTTTCTTAATTGTTTTCTTAATATTTCATATTCTCATGTACTAAATGCATTTTTATTAGCAACAAACTTTTGTAAATTTAATGAAACCATTAGATAATTATATTTAAAAAAAAAATCTATCTATAGAGGATATTTATTTTCAAAATTGTCAATGAGTGTGGTTTCTAAAAAAATAAATTACTTTTAAAACAATAAAATGAAATTGTAGTTTTTCACACTCTAAAAGACAGTTGTATACAACAAACAATTTATATAATTAAAAGAAAAAAAAAAAGTTGACATAAAATAATAAGATGATAGAGAGAATGTGTGAAAATGACAAGTGTGAATAAAATAAAATAAAAAATGTAAAATTTTTCGACATAACTCGTGTCACACGTCACCCAGCAAATCCCTTTGTCCCATTAGGAAAACCATACGAGTTTTTCGTGCGAGAAAATAATATACTTTCGACATTCGATAAATTTGTATTTAACTCACTAATAATTAATATATTTAAATATTATTTGAATAAAAGATATATTAATATATTTTTCTTGTAATACGCTTAACTGTTGTATTAGAATTTTTGAAACAAGAATAAAATGTTACATTGATCATCATTATTAATTAACTTTCTATCAGCAGTAGATATTTACACTTTAACTATTACGTGTTTGTAGCCTACGTGAAAATCAAATAATTAAATTTTGAATCATTTTTAAAATGTGATATCAAAATAATTAACTGTGAAGTAAAAAACCTACTTTAACAGAAAAAAACCTGTGTATAGTTGAAAAGATTTTTTTAATTAATGATTAATTAAAAAAATTTCATGTGAAAAAAATCATAATTTTCTTTATTAATATTAGTTATTATTCCGAATATACGGTTTATTTTCAAAAACTTTGGAAATACAATATAAATATATATATATATATATATATATATATATATATATTATATATAAGTATATATGAATGAAATATTAAATTACAACCAATACTAGATATATTAAGAAATAGTTATTTAGAAAGTCAATTCATCTTAACCTGTCATGTTTTAGGGATTGAATGAGTTGATAGGTGAGATGTTATTTATCTAAGTTGACCCTTAAGTCGAATTTGTTATAGTCTCAAAAACATTTTAATTTTAAATTATGAATTGTAAGATTTATTTTAAAATTTTAATTATATTATAAACCCATTAATTATTTAAAATTTTCTTTTATGTAATTTTTTAAAATTACTTTTATGTTTTAATACTAAAATTTATCATTATCTTAAATATCAATAATGACTTTGTTTCAAAAGTATTTTCTCGTACTTTGCTTTCAAATACCCATTTTCAGTTTTTAAAAATCTAAAATACTGTGTTTAAATAGCCGTGTATATATTTTAAAATATTGTTTATTATATTTGTTGAATAAAAAACTCTGAAAAGCAATAAATTTATTCTCTAGATGGATGAAGAAAGTTTTAAGATTCCAACACTATTTATTAATTTATAAAGGTTTTGCTTTTATTTCTTATGACATGAAGTGTGCATGTGTGCTTGTGAGCTCAATGGCACGCGTAGATCATATAATAATCACACTCTTCAAACTTTAGATGCTCTTGTTCAAAGTAATCTTCTAACTTCATGTTAACGTTTGTACCATGATTTGCAGGATGTGGTAACTGCTCTAAGTTGCCTAGAAATCTGCACATGTTATATTAAAGAGAAATAATAGATAACATATTTTTATGAATAATGATACTTAAGACATTTTTTTATAATATTTGTACGAGTTATTACGTGATTGATTCAAAATTATTTCACAATCAATAATAATAATCATAAACACTATCATAAACTAATCACATAATAACACGTAGATAATATTCAAATATTGTCAAAAAAATGTTGTCTAAGTATCATTATATCTTCTATACAAATTATTAAAAAATAATTTTTTACATTTTTCAAAATAAATATAAAATTTTATATGTGCTAAAATATATTTTTCTATGCTAAAACAAACTATTTTTCTTTTACTGTCTGTGGTGATATCAATTTTTAAAGTCATCTTTTAAACCATGTTAAACAATATTTCTAACTAAAGCAACATACCAAAGTATGAGGTGTTTGACCTCATCACATGCAGCTATGTATTTAAAGTTCAGCATTTCCTTATAATTGTTTTACCAAAACTTCGTCCTCAAACTAAACAAATAAATTCGACAGTTGGCTTATCTTGAAAGTAGGCTAACAATAATAACCATGTGACTTGTGAATAAAATGAGCTGTCTCATTCTTTATAATCTAAAACATTGAGTTAATTATAAAATTATATCCAAAAATAAAATAAAATAAAATTATCATATATGATTATTAATTTTTATAATAAATTGTTTTATTAATAAAAAACTATATATATATAATGTTGATAAAAAAGAAAAAGGAAATATAGATTTCAAACTTGCAGAAGTCATAATGATGAACTCATGTTGGCCACAGTTTCTTGCTTTGATGGTTGCCTTCAGGTATAACATGGAAATCATGTTAACATAAAATAATCATTTTTAATTTATGTTTTTAGCTTTTAAGGTTGTAAAGTTATTAATAGAGTCTTATTTGATGATTAAACAATTCTAACATTTCACTCGCAATAATTAATATTTGGTCTATTTTTGTAATATAGAGTTAATCTCTTATATTTTAATTTTAGGAAGACTTCTTTTAGCTGTAATGATAATTAAATATTTTTATCGGTGTATTAATTTCATTTGTTTTTTTTTTCAATACCATTAATTATGAAAATAGATAACGACAATAATATCAAAATGGTTAACAAAACTCAAAATGTTATTCATATGATTTTTTTTTTCAATTCATCTCTTAAAAGTTTTAAATATATTTGAATTAAATAAATATAAAAAAAAACCAACATGTTTTCATATTTTAAGAATTAAATTTCAATCACAAATAAAAATTCATTTTTTAAGGTTAATTAAGTGTATTTAGTAGTTTAAACTGTAATTATTTTAATCTGTGTCAATTATTAGAATTTAGAGTCATAAAATTACTATAATCTCAATTTAATTTAACTCTCAGAATAATTATCACTAAAATTATTAAAGTCTATTTTAACCGTCTCTAAATTAATTTGAAAATGTTGTATTCAATATTTAACGGCACGCATATAGTGCTAGTAAAATCATGACTTAAGAAATTATTAGAGTTGGTTTCAATGGCTTTTAAATTGATTTTAAAAGAAATTGTTGAACTCTGTACTTAGACCTTAAATTGAAATTATGAAATATATAACATGTAGTTATCTTTATAAGTCAAACAATCCAACTATCTATGATATTATGTGCTTAACTTTGAAAAAATGGCGACTAAGAAATATAATTTACATATGTTTAGAAGAAAAGCTAAATTAAGTTAAGATTTTTCAAATGTTAGAATGATAGTGCGATGTACAACTTCTTTATAGCTTATATTGAATGGCATAAGCCTTAAACCAAAGAAAAATATTCTTTAATGTCAGAAATGGACTTTACCAAAGAATATAACCTGATTTCATTCATTCATATAAACAAATCTATCTCAGAAAGCTTCAACACTAACCATACATAAATTTTTCAATAATTATAAAAACCCGTCAATAAATTAAATTTACTAAAAAATCATCAAAAATTAAAAAAAAATTATCAGTAAAATATTTAGTAAATTAGACCAATAAATAAAAGAAAATTATGAATAAATACTAAATATCATAGATTTTTTGACAAGTATTTATTCATAATCATTGACAAAAAGTACTCATCAATAAAATTATGTCGATTGTGTCTTCTTTCTTACTTTCAATTATTATTTCTTCTTCTTTCTCATCCTTTTCTTCTTTCACTTCTTAGTTGTTACCACCATGTCTGTTATCTTTAACTCCCTTTCCTCCTCCACCTTTACTAGTATTATCGTGATTCTTACCTTTGGTCTAGTATTACACTATTGTCGCAAGTCATCATTTTTTTTCCACTTCTATCTTCTCCTCCTCATTTTCACCTATATCTTTATTTATATATATAAAAAAAAATCTCATCATATTTGGTGAAAAATTCAACATTCATTTTACCAACAAATTTATTAATGAAAAATATTTGTTGATAAAGATTCTATATTACAGACGAATTTATTGATGAATTGTAAAAAAAATTCATTATTGATGAATTTACTGATAGATTTTAAAAAATCAATTATCTAGGAATTTGTCGACACATTTTAAATAAAGTTCAATCAATGGTAGATTTTATTGACAAATCTTCCTACAAAAATGGTCAAAACTTAAAGAAAAAAATTTGACATCAAAATTTAATGACCATAATAAGAATAATAAATTGTCGACAAAAATTGTTAATGACTTTTATCAATAGATCTATTACTAACAAAAATATTTGTCAACCTTATATATCTTTAAAATCCGTTGATAAATTTGATTTTACCAACAAACTTATTTTAGTCGATAAAATTTTATTAATGATTATAAAAAAAATTTAGTGTAACAAAATAGTTATGTTACAAAGTATTATCAAAGTAGAGCTTGATTGAAATGGACAAAGGATCAAATTCATGTTTTGAGGATAATCTATAGGATTCGACCTATAAATCAATAGTAAGAAGCAATGATTTATCACGAGAACACAAAAATTGAAGTTAGGGTTTAAAAAAAATTGAAACTAAAATTAAGATATTTACTTGAAAATTGATTGATGTGAGAAACTTAAGATTGAAGAATGGAGCAGACAACATCAAGGAAACTCAAATCAGGTTATACTAAGCTAAAACTTAAAAGGAAATCGAATTTGAAAAGACTTGGGAGAGGATAATAATCTATAGGAGAGAAAAATAATCTAGAGAGGAAGAAACAATACTCACGAAATAGACTTTTACTTGAAGAAGATGACTTTAAACAAACTTCAAAAAAATGATTTCACATAGATAAAAGAATCAATTCTTGTGTAACTATGATAAATATATATATTTAAAAGACACTTAGTTGGAATTAGGTTTCATGAATCATATGAATATAAAACTCTGTTCAATATTTTATTATTTTATTCAAACATTCACATCAAGGCATATTAGTCCTAATCCCTTATTAACTAGTTCTAAATTAATATATCAAACTTCTAATCCCTTAGTAAATTTAACATACAATTTGCATTAAGTTTGTGCTAATCACTTAGGTGTTCTATTTATGTTCATGTTCAAAATTACTTTCCAGTAACCAGAGACATTTAAATAACATTATATTTCCATATAATGATAGTAAATTCAAGAAAGAGCATATGAACGAACAACTACTCCTAATCATCTAAACGTACACATTTGAAGCAATTCCTTGATAAGTGTGTCTTGATGGCTTGAAGTAGTCTCATGAAGTTCCTGAGATGTTTTCGTTTTTTTCCTTTTTCCGGAACTTCTGTCAGGGGTTTTTCTTTGTCTATTTTCCACTTTAAAAGCCAATTGAAAATAAGTAATTCGCTAAGTGCACAGCTCTTCATGCACTAAGCGAATATTCAAATGCAACATATCTTTAATTGTCCTTTATTAGCCCAGAGAGTTGTGTTGGTACACTGAGCGAATAAAACTCTTTTTAACTGAGCGATTTAATGCCGACAACACTCCACTTTGATGTATAAATTCCTGTACAATTGCCTAAACAACTTTTTTACTTACTATTACAACTTTTCAAATGAGAAAAACACGTTATAGCATGAATAAATATAAATTCGAACTAATTAATAAGTCTGAAAACATTTATTTTTTCATACTTATCACTATAAATATAAATATAAATATATATATATATATATATATATATATATATATATATATATATATATATAAAGAGAAAAAGAAGTTGGTGTTACGGGAAAACAAAAGCTTAAAAAAAAGAAAAGATACAAATTAAAATATTTCATCAATTTTAAATTGACCATAAATATAATATAAATTTAAATTTTTGTTAACATATATAATGGCACTTTGTTAAAATGGTCTTATTTGTTGAGTTGAATATGCCTGTGTTGATGGAGACTTTTTGAAACCCGTGTTGTTCTTTAAAAAATTTATGAACAACGAATACGTGTAAAGTGTGCACATATTTCATGGAGGATCAAATGTACATGGCTGATGATTCATTAGTGAAAGGAAAAAGGTGGCATAGAGATTGTTTTTTCTAACGGGGTGTTTGGATCAATAAGAAAGTCACCACGAATAAAAGAAAAGTAAAATTATTTGAATTGAAAACAAAAAGTAAAAAGAAAGAAAAAATGAATGAAAATCGAACTATCTTAGAAAAAAATAATAATAATCAATATAAATTAAAATTAAAATAAGAATAATTTATTATAAAATAATTATATCATAAAACTACAAAAAATAGTCAAATTTATTTCAAAAATAATTTTTTTTTTGAATAATTAATTATAAATTATATATTATTTTTCTTTCACGTATTAATTTTAAAAAAATAAAAATATAATAAAATTAATTCATGACTTAATTAGTTAAATTTAAAAATTCTCATAAAACTAATTAATAAATATTAAATAATTGACTTTGAAAAAATATCATAATACATATTAATTTATTTTATTTTAATTATTTATTATGTTATAATAAAAACACGATTATTTTATTATATTTATGTAAATATAATTAATTGTTTTTTAAATTAATCACTTATATATGTAAATGTTTATTATGCAATAATTATTTAATATATTTGGTTACAAAGGCAAATATATTTTTAAAGCATTTTAATTTTAAGTGCTTCTAACTTTAAACATAAGATGCTAGTCCTCTCTAAAAATATTCGTGTTCTCTAATTTAAATAGAATTGTGCTCACAAAAAATTTCTACCCTTAAATCAGCTAAATATATTAAATAATGATAAATGTAATAATTAATTATGCACCATTATTATTTATACATTGTTAAAGAATTCTTATCTGAATAATTCTAAATCACATTATCCAATTACCTTATTTGAGTTTGCTTTAAATTTTTATTCTTCACTCAACCATAATTTGAACTGATTGAATTCGTTTTTATCAAATACGTGTTGAATTAAAGAGTCGAGCAGAGAAATAGTACTTATATTGGCATAGCCGCACATTATAGTTTTTCGATTTTCTTTACAAATTGTCCTGTAGAATTATGTTTTATATTTCTTTTCGATTTTTCTTTTGTAAGTTTTGGTTTTTCATGTTTCTATTATTGGAATGAAACAAAGTAAAAGCTAGAGATACTGATATCATGAAAGAGTGTAAATATAATAAAAAAAAATATTAAAAGTACCACATTGTCTTCCCTTGGTCTCTTTTTAATCACTTCAAAACAGTTGTTTTTTTTTACAATCACCTGTCTAATCAGTATTGTCCAATGCACACCCAAGTTTACCCACCTCTTATAGCAGGTAGGAGGAATACGTAGCTTTTTTGGACATTAAAAAAATAGGTAAAGATATATAGACAACATTTTTTTGATAATATTTGAACATCATCACACGTGTCATTGTGTGATTGATCCAAATGACACAATGACATCACCATGGACCAATCACATAATGACACGTATGATGATGTTCAAATATTATCAAAAAAATGTTGTCTAAGTATCTTTATCCTTAAAAAAATGGTTGTTTAGTTATTTATCTCTAGGTGAATATTTTTACTATATCTTCATATAATTTTTTAATATTTTTAAATTTATTTCCTTAATTTACTTGATTTGAATAAATGAGATTGCTAGTGTTCACAGCTAGAAATGAAATTAACTATTTTTTTCTAAAAGGAAGAGCAAATTGAGATGAAAAATTAAAACTCTACCTTGGAACTATTAAACCATTTTTTTAATTGATCAATATAGATAGATGGTGAGATTGAATGGTACAGCAAAAGAGGGAAGAGATTCTCAACTTTATAAAAGTAGATCCACAAATCTTATTGCTGCTTCTTTTTGTAAGACTTACTGTAATAAACTACACCACAATTACACATACTTTATAACTTGAATTTTTTTTAAAGAAATAGACAAAGTTTTTTCTATATATATTTTTTTACCGTAAAACCATACGGTCTCCATAGTAGTAGACGGTCGATCACGAAAATGATAAAGGAAAAGCAATGTTTAGAAAGGGTAACTGAAATGGAAGCACAGCAGTGAGGACTGGGAATATGAGGCGCTAATGACGGCAAAGTATTATTGATGTGTTGGTGGTTAGGACATTTCATCATACACCTTTTAACGTCAATTCGCATATCTAACTGCCTCTTTTTATTCGTTATCATTGTCAACTATAATGCTTTTCTTTATATTACAACTGAATAAAAATGTAATTTTTAGAGGAATAAAAGAGAAATAATCTGAGTGAGATCTACACTCCATGTTCTTTGTGCTTTTGAAGAGCGTTTTTGTTAAAGCTCATAAACTGCAGAATGGTCCCACGGTGGTCCTTGTCGGGTTGAAACCGATGTAAATATATAGAAACTTAAGCTTCTAGAGTTGATGCATGCGAATGAAATAGATAACACAGCAGACAGTGTAGGTTCTGTGGTGAAGATATGAATCCTACATATAATTTGTGATGATGTTGTAGGTTAAATGATGTGAACACATTCAAAAACCACTTTATTACTTTCCTATTTGGAAGAAAATATATTTTTTTTCTTAAATTTTAATCATTGCTACATCCTATGTCGCACATTCAAGATGATAATTTTTAAAAAATATATATTTGGTTATGAATTCTAAGATTAGACTAATAAGGAGAATAATAATCTTACACTATCCACTGTCTACTTGTGTATGACTCACTAAAATTAGGTAAAGAAAAGCAATATATCACTCAGATATGACACTTAAAAAAAGAATTATTCGTAGAAACCTTGAATATGGTTATTATGATAAAATAGGTGGATAAGATTTCCTTATATAAAAGGTATGTCGAGAAGGGATTATGAAAGAAAAAAATTCATTTCCAAGCCTTATATCCAAACAAAGCACACAAAATAGACTTAACAAAATCACTTAACAAAAGAAATGTTATGAATGCATTCATGAATAAACTTTGGGTTAGATCAAACACAGCTCACTAGTCCAAAAGTTATAATTAATAATTAAGATGCTATTATTTCTAAGAGTGAAGTAATACAAGTGTCATAATTTGATTTTTTACTTAACCTTCATCATATCACTTGTAACAATCTCTTTCATAATAATTGTTCTAATAGAAATCAAATGTTATATTGTCTTTGACACAAATTTTTGAATTGAAAAAGATATAAATAATTGTTAAAGTACAATTCTTTTTACCTAAGACTCTGGGATTCGATTGTGATTTTACTTACTTTACTTCTATTATAAAAACTCAACTAGTACATGGAGTTAAGTTAGTACAACATTAAAATTAACACTTTCTTTTTCCAAAACGACTAAAATGAAAACAAAAACATAATTAGATAATCATTGTATTGTGTATAGAATAAAATATTTCTTATTCTTTCTTGTTTTATTTCCTTTCAGCCTAAACATCATTAGAAATAGGTTTGTCTAATGTTAAAACTTCCAATACTGCATTTCTCTTTATTCTCGATTTTACTAATGAGTTGAAGGCTTCTAAAGATTTTGCCTTCTTGAAAGACGTATCAAACAAATTTCATGCAAAATATTTAATTAACTTATGAATATAATCTCCAAAAATTCATTTTGTCACTTGTTAAACGAGACAAATAATGAGATAAAAGATTGAACAAAAATTGAGATTGAATACAAAAGATTAAAAACAAATTGAGGTAAGAGCACACATACCTAAATAATTAAAGGAGAAGATGATAACCTTTGAAAGAGAAAGAAAAAATTAAAGGATAGAATATGAGTGTTGAGAGTTTTTCTTTCCAAAATTAAAAATCTTATTTGTAATGTTATAATGGGACATTAAGGGGACTCAAACATTGATTGGAGTATATAATGTTTTGTTTTGTGTTACTAATCCAATAAGTGGAAGAATCTTAAGTGACAAAAGATGTATGTTGATCCTCTTAAATGAATGGATAGTGTTTTTCTAATTATTTACAATAATGATAATTTAATGTGTAGTGACTTTTCATAATATGTTCATCTTCACATGTTTTCTTAAAACCTCATCACTTCATCAACCCAATGTTGTATAAGCTATCAATCTTTTAAGTCACCAACATACTAATCTCTCAATTCATGTTTACTTGAAATGCCATCTTCTCATCTTGAGAGACTATGTATACTCATGATCTCCAAATCATGAAAGCATCGGTCATTCGATAAGTAGCTAATAACCTATGTTACATTATCATACTAAATTTAGTTCAACTTATATTAATTTGTTGAATGGTAAAAAACATTTTGAAATAATTCTTATTTATAGGAGATGATTAATTACATATACGATTGTGCAAACACTAAAAAAAGAAAACTTTCTTACAAATCTAGAACATCAATGGTCTATAAATGTAGGGAAATGATCATCATATCACATCTATACATAAATAAGTCAAAGTCCAATATAGTTTAGAAATGTTCATTGTGATAAATAACTTGTAATCCAATTTTATTCAAATAAATTTCATTTGTGATCAAATCAAATCTAATTTAAATAGATTAAATACTTTTCTCATTAAGCGACAAAAATTATATATTGAATCCAAAATCTGATCTAATATAATCAAAACTATATTTAGCCTTAGTATAGAAATATATTTATTGCTTTAATTTTTTTATTTTTTATTTTTTATTTTAATATTTAATTTACGTTGTAATTTTCCGTTTAGTTTCAATAACTACGTTATACATTATATTTTTTTTTTAAATATATATTCAAAATGTTTATAGAATTGTTCAAAAATTGTAAATTATAATAGAAATAATATTTTAAAACATAGTGACCTAATTTAGCTTACTCAGTTGAAAGCTTTTTTTTCTTTTTGGATTAAATCGAATAGAAAGATACACAAATGTGACTTAAAGTTTTTTTGTTTTTGGATCGAGAATGAATTTTCGAACACAATTTAAGATGATACCTATATTTATGAAGAAAAAGAAAACAAGAAGTTATGTTAAAAAAATGAATAATGTAATCAAGAAAAAGTTATATGAAAATTCATTAAATCTGTCAAGTGTCAGCGCGCACTATATTAATACCACTCGTTGCTGAACATAAAAGAAAATAAATAAAAGCACAAAAATGTAGAAGAAACAGAGAAAAAAGATATATTGTACCATAGTACTTCAATGAAAATGTGTTTATTATACAGAAGTTGCCACCAATAGAAAAGGTTATTTAGCTTATGATTGATTTAATTCATATCTAGATTCAGTCGAAAAGCTTAGTTAAAATTTATTTTTAACTTCTGAATTGAATTTGAATTGCATAATATAAAAAGAACAAAATGGATTTTTTTTTGTTTTATATGAGAATGCATGAATAAATGGAAGTTGCTCTCTCACCTTCCCAATTGCGTGCTCTATCTCCCCAATTTTTCTCATTTTTTTAATTATAAAAATGTCCTTTTACTTTTATCTTTATACTCTTTTTACATTTTTATTTTTAAGTTTTTTACCCAACCCTAAATATTCACCTTTAATCACCTTTACTCTCCTGACAGCCATCCCCAAACATTTTTGAGAAACGCCTCTTTCTCTCACGTCCTTTCTTCTTTTGCTCTGAGTGGTAGTGTAATGCGGTGGTGCGGTGCAAATATAAAATTAATTTCGAAAATTTTAACAATGAAATCATGGGAGGTACAGATGAAACAGTCGCATGTTGTTTTATTTGTTATGTATTTTATATATATAAAAAAGTATGTTATTAGTTACATAAGTTAATACAAAACTAATATGATTTTATGACCAGTTAAGATTTCAATTTTTTTATTTTTCACCACATATAAATTATGTTTAATACAAACAAGTTTGATTTATATAATTTTTTTTTACATTTATATAATATTTTTTTACAGTAGAGGTTTCTTATAAAGCTTAATTTTGAGTGAGAGCTGCATATAAAAGCAAATTCTTAAGTATCAGGAACACCAGGGAGACACCAGTGGCTGCAATCCATGCTCCTTTTTCCACCAAATCCATCAACAGATGGGTGACCATCTTTTCTCATCTGTGACAATGTTGTAATATTCAGTAAATTCACACGCTTTGACATGCTTCCCAACACCTTCTGCACCACTATCTCAGCTGGGTGTGAATACTTTGATCCAGAAACTGGCACCATTTGCCCCTCACATCTGATTAAATCTTAAAAGCAAAACGGATATCCACATCCGTTAGGCCTTAAATGGATGCTGACAATCGTCGACGGATTCCCATATCCGTTTAAGGAATTTTCAAAAACTGTCTACCTCCTCGCCACTTTTTAACACCCGCCTCCTTTGTTAAAGGTTCCCAAAGAGCACCACCATCAAGGTACACCATCAACCACCAATCGTACAAAGATATAATTGAACTTTGTTACTCTGATAATTCTTTGAGGCAATCTTTTTAAGCCATTTTTCACTCACCACACTTTCACACCACAAAATAAAATACGACGACAAAATACGAAAAAAAATTTCTAAGAAGAAAAAGTAAAGATGAAAGCATTTAGATAAAAAGAGAATAAAAAGAAAGAGTAAAGATGAAAGCATTCAAATAAAAAAAGAATAAATAGGTTATGTGAAATAAGTGAATGAAATCATATAATTTTAATCCTAAATATAAATTTTTACTTAAGATTAGAATAGAAATAGAAAAAATAAGATAAAGGGTAAAAATGGAAAAGGAAAGCGTAGGGAGCAAGTGGAGAGGTGCCGGGAGCAATGCCCATATATAAATTATGCCAAGAAGTATCCATTTTCAGATTGGGCCGGGTCTTAATTCGAAGGTCTGGTTATAAATACGTAATAAATAATAAGCAAATACTTAAATATGCAAGAAAACCAGTTCCTCTTTCCGGTGTAAAAATGTCGTCGTTACTAGTAGATTTGCTCCGCCAAAGTGGCGGCACCGCCATCATCGACGGTGGTCTTGCGACGGAGCTGGAGCGCCATGGTGCGGACCTCAACGATCCCTTATGGAGTGCCAAATGCCTCTTTTCCTCTCCTCACCTCATTCGCCAGGTACACTCTCCTTCGTTTCAATTCTAACACCGCTCGTCTCTTCATTTTTTACTTTTTCTAAATGATTAAACCTCTGATATTTCCTGTTACCACAATGCTTATTCATTAGTTCCAATCCCAAGGAAAGTATTTTTATTTTACTTTTGCCTATGTAACTGTTAAACACTTCTTTTAATGTTAAAGTTCTTAGCTTAGTTGAACGATATTTTCTTTCTCTTTTTCCATTTTCAAATTGAGGTAATGGTTGGGTTTCTAAATGGAGCAGGTGCACCTTGATTATCTGGAAAATGGCGCTGACATTATAATCACAGCGTCTTATCAAGTGAGTTGGTTTAGCAGTGTCATATTTCTTTGTTGTTCGTTGCTAATGCTGAAATTGAGGTAGTTGTTTGTGTACAGGCCACCATTCAAGGTTTTAAAGACAAAGGTTATACTGGTGAAGAGAGTGAAGCCATGCTTAGAAGGAGTGTTGAAATTGCTCGCGAGGCGCGTGAATTGTACTATAAAGGATGCTCTGAATGCTGTTCGGGTGATAAGGCTGAGGGTAAAATCCTCAAACAACGGCCTATCCTGATTGCTGCGTCAGTGGGGAGCTATGGAGCTTATTTAGCCGACGGATCAGAGTACAGGTGAAATGATTAAGATCTATTCTTTAGCATTGGTCGTGGTTTGTTTACTTGTGGTGTTGTGGGCATTTCTTCTTTTCTGTTATATAGCGCATGTATTGTCTAACAATCAAGATGATATACTTTATTGTTATTATATGCTGTGTTTCCAAGGTCACATGTTTAGCTTTGTAATTTATATTGATTACTTTGGCACCAAGCTTTCTCGTTCTTGAATGGAACTATATCAAAATGAATTTCTAGGCCCATCTTAATTACAGTTTTCAGTTTTTTTTTTCTACATAGGTTTGTTAACATTTTAGAAAGGTTGGGGTTTGATAAACTTTTGCTTCTGTCGTTGACACTAAATAGAAATTATATTTTTTTATTGTCGTCTTTCTTGATATTGTGCTCTTAACAGTGGTGATTATGGTGATGCTATCACGAAGACAAATCTGAAAGATTTTCATCGGAGAAGAGTTCAAATTTTAGCAGATTCAGGCGCTGACCTGCTTGCATTTGAAACAGTGCCCAATAAGCTTGAAGCTGAGGTATCTACCCTAAAGCTCTGGACGGCCAGATGCTTATACCTATTCCTTTGTTTCTTTCTTATATCTTTAGAAAGTGTCACCTGTCCTTTAAAATTAATGCAGCATAATTTCTTTTTCTAACTTAGCACTTAGTACTTATGAGTGAGAGAAGATCAATAGAATCTTAATAATATTTTAAGGGGAACTTCATTCCAGTGAACTTATTTTTCTCATAATCATGGCCATCTCATGACTTTTTTTTATTTTTTATGCTGTAACCTTAAAAGCCAGATAATGAACGGAAGAGATAGTAAAATTATTGATGATTAAAGATATTCTGGTGTAACTGTATTATTCATTTTGGCTGATTCGTTTTTGTTCCATGCTATGCTACCATGAAAATGTGAACTACGTAAGCTTTTGATGGATTTTTGTTTGAGTGAAGAAATTTTTGACAAAAGAAATAAAAAAAATAAACAGCGATCCTGCACATAGGGAAAATCCTCAAATTAAACATATGAACATGTTGCCTTTACTTTCAAATAAACATTAGCTTAGTCGCTTACATCTGTTATAAAATAATGAAGCCTCATTGTCAATCGGGTTTACTTAATCTTGCATTTTATGTGTATTGTTGCTATTCATAGCCCTTTTGCTTCAATGTATAGTTTGAATTGTAGTCTGAAGACATACATGGTCTTTCAAAGTATATTTGTGGATTCAGAAAAGAGCAAAAGGCTGTTCTTGTCAAAATAGTAGTCTCTTTAATATTTCATTCCTTGAAATCTCCGTTTCTAAAATACTGTTCCGAAGTAAATTTGGCCCAAATTATACTTTGCTTCCCGAGACCACAGGAAATTGAGAAAGCAGTAAGTTTCCATTCTGGAGTTTCCATTGCTTTTGTGAAAGGGTAAAATCACTAGTAAAGTAACTGTGATGAATAACTCATTAAGAGGCATATAATCTGTTAAGCTCCCGGAAAAAAAGCACAAAATAACAGTTATCTAAAGGTAAATAATAGTTTTGGATAATGAAAATTTGTATGTCTACAATTAAAATGTTTTTTTTTTCTTGACTCCTGAGTTTACCAAACTTATTGACTAAGCAGGCTTATGCTGAGCTTCTGGAAGAAGAGGACATCAAAATTCCAGCATGGTTTGCTTTTAACTCTAAGGATGGAGTAAATGTTGTTAGCGGTGATTCTCTATTGGAATGTGGCTCTATTGCTGAATCATGCAATAAAGTTGTTGCTGTTGGAATTAACTGTACCCCACCTAGATTTATACATGATCTGATTGTTTTGCTCAAGAAGGTATACTTTGGTTCTCTTGTTTTGATGAATTTGTTGTTTAACTTTTTTTTACATTATTATTTAGTGCAGTTTCAGTTCTAGTAGCATTAGTATCTGTATTGCCAAGTTGTTTTCATTTTTATTGGCTATATCGGTTTCCAACCATACTGGAATAGCCATCAACCTCTCTTGCACACACAGACGTTTCAGTTCTAGTAGCTTTAGTATCTGTGTTGCCAAGTTGTTTTCATTTTTATTGGCTGTATAGGTTTTCAAACATCACACGTACACACACATATAAAGATGGCTTATATGAATGGAAACTTCTTTGAATCAAGTACTTAATCTATATACCCTGATATAGTTTTCGCAAGTATGTCTTTTTCCCTTGTTTTGATTTTCATGAAAGGAAATGTGCCAGCATTAATAAACTGTTATGTTTTTATTGTTTTGGGACTTATCATTGTGGAATATATACTTATCCTTGGTTCACATAATATCTTCAGGTGACAACAAAACCAATTGTGATATATCCAAACAGTGGGGAAACTTATGATGCTGAACTAAAACAGTGGGTGGTAAGTTCATTTCGTGTGGTTATACTGTTTTATTTAAAAAGATAGCTGCCCATTTTTAATAAGAAAAATGAGCCACTTTGTATTGGAAAATCTACTTGTGGATATTGCTTGAATTAAAGCAACTCATGCTGTCAAATAATAAGTTGTAGGGGCAAACCTAATTAAAGAAAAAAGTACGTAGATGTGTGCCTATTTCTTCTCTTGTGCTTTTTGGTGAAAACATTTTATTCATTTTTATTTGAACTGTGTACTAATGATTCTGATTATTGTGTGTGATTTATCGTATAACATGGAAACTTGCTCGGAAGTAGAAGTCTAACTGTAAGTGGTAGCCTGGTGTGGTACCGGTTTGGAATGACAATTTTCTTTTTGGTCGTTTTTATTTATTTTTCTTCCTCTTTTGGTCTCTAGAAACTGTTTGTTTTATTTCTATCCTTTTACATTTATTAATTGATGTCATGACTTACAAAGATTATTGCATGACCTAATGTTTCCTGAATAGCAGTGTCTAAAATAAAAACTCATTACTGAAGAGGGACCCATATAAAAATTTACTGTTATGTCGTAACTGAAACTAACATCGTGGACTCAAATAAAGCAGAAGTAATTACCGGGACCAATACTAGAAAATAAAATTAAGAGGGTCTGAATAAACAACCCAATAGTGTAGAGACTAAAATGTTATTTGAGCTGTAAAGTAAATTTGGATGCGAAAAAGTAGGATTCTCCTCCTTTAGGTTATTACTTTCTGATTTTCATACTAAATTTTGCGCTGATTTCTCATTTAACCTTACACGGGTGGTTGGTGGATGATTTTAAACCATTTTGGAGATAGTGAAGAGAGATTATGGCATCTCTAATTGAAGCAAGTCATATGAGTTGCTTCATAGATTGAAACTTGTGATTTGTTTTCTCAAACCATCCTACATCACTATTGAACAACGTACACTCAACTTTTGCTTCAATAAAAGAAACTCTAAAAATCTCCAAATTTTTCTTGAAAAATGTTATTTTTGGTCTCTATTATCCTTTATTGTTGTTGGTTGCTCTAAAAGAAATAATTCTTTATTCACAAAAAACCATTCCTTACATAGGAAACAAATTTTAACTTCAAAAACGGAGACTACCACAAAGATTAACTCCAATGGAAGATTTCTTGAAGGAACAGTTTCTTCAACTTATGATACAAGAAAGAAATGGTTGTTGGAGATGCTCTTAGCGATTATTTAATCATGTTCAGCCTGCACAATTTTCTATATTTCTTGTAACACAATAACACAATAGCAAACAGCACAAGTAACACAGTAGATTATAAGTTAATTGAACCTATATAGACATGAATGCAGAAAAGTGAAAGTTTATGCTTAACCTAACCTTAAGTTATTTATCTGTTTTGAGCTATGTTACTGATGCTATTGTATTATAAATAATTATGAACTTGATGGTTTGTTAAAGTTGGTAAGTATTTATATCATACACATCCTCATCTTTCTGAGAAACCAAATATAGCATGGATATATCTAAGTAGAGTGTGTTTGGATTTACTTTTAGACACTTCAAACGTATATTCGATTCAATCTACCCAGACACAATGTTTTCGGTTTGTATTCTTTGGCACAATGTAACAGCTGATATTCAAACATACTCTTTTGCATATTCAATCATTTTGATAAAAATATTTTGGGATATTTCTTGAATTATGTATACTGATACTATGCTGTTATTATTTGCAGCAAAATACCGGTGTTACAGATGAACATTTTATCTCATATGTTACTAAATGGCGTGAGTTAGGGGCTTCCCTTGTAGGTGGCTGTTGCAGAACGACTCCAGCTACTATAAGGAAGATATACAATGTACTGTCTAGCAGTGAATCTGCTATTGTTGGGAAAGAGTGACTACCCTGTGTTGAAAGAGGAGGGCCAATGCGCAAATCAATATGTCAACAGGGCTGGCAGCTGCATTTGGATCAAGTTGCAACTATGGGCTAAGATAGGACCACGAATATGATTTGGCCAATTGATGAAGACGTACAATATGAAACATTAGCCAATGCAAATTGGAATATGCTTTTTAGTCTTGGAGCTAGCAACCTGAATAATCGCAGTTTGTGCACATAAAGAGCAGGAGAAAGATGCGCGTGTTCCTTTTCCCTTCGATTTTGGAAAAAGTTTAGGTTGGGGATTTATGAAATTGACTTGGATAGTCCAGGAAGTTATATTTTGAAACTATTTGCAAGTGAAAAATGTATTGCATGCATATGATATTTCATTTTTAAATTTAAATAGTTACGTTTGCTTGCTCTTGATATCTATAGGTTCAATTGCACTTTGCCCAATTTTTATTTATATCTATAAATTGAACACTTGTGGTTTAAAAAGTTTATTGTTTTTGTTACGTCTTGCATTTTATTGGAAAAAAATTCGACACATGTCAAAAAGTTATATATATATATATATATATATATATATATATATATTTATATATATATATATATATATATATTGAATCAAATTAAAATTTTTGCAACTTATTTATTTCATTTCACTCTCAATTTTAGCAGAAACAGTATTGTTGAAGTTTTTTATTTTTTTTAATAGAGAATTAAATTTTGATTTTTTTTTGCTAAATTATTAATGTAAGTCAAAGGAAGACAAGAAAATTTTTTAGTTCTTATTTATTAATTTTTCATCTTACTGATTTATTGTTTTCTGCTATTTAGATTACTTTGAAATTACTTTTATTTATTTGTTGTTTGTCATGACTAAAATGTTTAACTCAGTTTTCTGTTATTTAGATTACTTTTATTTGTTGTTTGTCATGACTAAAATGTTTAACTCTGTTTAATAGATTGTGTTAATTGTAATCACTGTATTCAAAATGAGACTACACTAACTGGTGAAACCAAATTGATTGGGAATACATTTAGTGATCCATCAAATAGATTATCACTTCTGAACTAATAAAGAATCAAATTAAAATCGACAAAAAGAAAAAATTAGTATGTACCAATTTAAGATGGAAAAAAAAATACTAATTTAAAGATTACACTAATGTATTAGTTATTTTGTCCAATTTACTCTCCATTTTAAATTGTCCAGTTGGTAGTTTTTTTTTAATATGAATAATTCTCTGATTTGATTAATGTAGTTTGGGTCAGTTAGAACAAATGACAAGATTGAAGGCCTTTATTTTTTTCAAAATTAGAAGATAAATTAAATATTATAAAAATATTGAGATAAAATTAAATATAAAATAACCAAAAACAGAAATTTAAGATGATATTATTATTATCGTTATTTCTAATAAATTCCACACTTTTCAACTTGTTGTGTGAGAAAGAGGCCGAAAGAGGGAAGTTGTTGGAAGCTTTTTCAAATCATTATTTTCCTTATAACATTGAAGTGAAAAGAGAGATACTGTGACCATCAATGTAATTTATTGTTGTATGTGCATATTTGTGGTACAAAAGGTTTGAAAATAAAAATAAAAAATAAAAAATCCATGAATGAATATATACAGATGAGTTACAGTACAACTTACAACTATCTATGGAATAACTACATATTAACACTGATGAATAGACAACTACAATTTAGCAACCATTGAAGCATATCAAGCATAAACTCTCCACCAAAATCATAACCCACTCATCTAATTCCTCGGTGGCCTATTTAAAACATTGAATATGCCACCCAATAAACTTAACTTCTGGGCTAACTGTCACCATAAACAGTGATGGCCTATGATGGAAGGAAACTGGTTTTGTATACAGATCTGTGGAGAGAAAGACAAATGACACATGATAGCAAAATGCATGACATGTTTATTATATTCAAATTATGAGCTTTCAGTTGCAGAAATTATTAAGTAAAATGGTGCCCACTGAAAAAAAGTAAAAAGGGAAAAATGTTGAACAAGCTAAATATGAACAGTCAAGAACATCATGGGATAACTATAAGCCTGAGACCTGAGAGCACTGTTGTGCATGCGATTATTGAGCATTCTTTTGTCTGTAGAATGCCAGGATAAAGCAAAGATCCAAAAAAGAAAAAAATTAAACAAATAAAAGAAGGCTTCTTTATAGTAATCTTAGGCAAGTGAAACATTTTTACCTAGAAGTCCAGTTTCCAAATCAGGCACAGGGTTTCCATCTCATGTATACCATGTCCTTTTCCTATCTCTACTGTGTATCTCTTGCAATGTGTCATTATAATTTTTATCAACAGTAAAGAATATATTTAATCTGTGAATTTTTCTGATAGGAGAAAGCAAGCATCATGTTGTACACAGTTTCCAAATTGTACCTTGAACAAGTATAAATTAACCAGTGACGATGTGATGATCCAACATGCAAGAAAAGGGTTGCATGCGTGGGTTTGGTCTGGCAGGAATTAAAGACAGTGATGATGCAAAAGGCCTGGCAAATGATATAGTAAAAGCATGACAACATATCTTTTGTCTGGTTCTATGAAAACGAGGAAATGGTCTCAACACACTCAAACCATAAATAACAGTAACTGTATAGGTAAAAAACCCTCTCATGGTAAAAACCTTCACATCAACATCAGCATCACCATCAACATCAGCCTTAGGAAGTCAACACAACAGCCTTAATGGTTTGTTTAAGCTTTTCACACAAACTGCAAGTCATTTATGTAACTCTAACAGCAACCGCACCAAAACTCCTGAAGGAGAGTTTGACAAAGCATATGATGTTGTTGCTGAGGTTTTCTTACCTCCTATCTCAGGCACTAACCTCAAAGTTCCCTGCTTGCTTCTCTGCATTCTTCTGCTTTATCACTTCAATAATGCTGGGCCCGTTCTGCTATTCCATTAACTCTGCACAATGCTGTTTCTGCTTTCAATACCAACTTTTCTTTTTGCTATTCCTAATGTTATTATTACTACTGTTATAATCAGATGATTACAGATCAACAGTACTGCTCCTAAATTTCATTGGTAGAATTTATAATTCAAGGTTAATATATAAGGAAAATTTTTTTCATTATGTTTTTAAGGAATTTATAATAAGGTTAATATATAAGGAGAGTTTTCCATGCACCTGTGAAACAGTATTATGTTTTTAAGGAAATTTTTTATTAAAATCTAAGTACAAAATTAGCAATTTTTAAGGGATCCTAAACATATTTGAATCTATTTTTATAATATGGAATTTTATTTAAAATTTTTATTTCATTTCCCAAATCATGGAACTGCTAATAACTATTCAGAACCATTAAATCCTGTTAGAGAATTAGGGCACTAGAAAAAAACTCTAAGAAAATATTTATCAAGCTGGATTTAACTTATTTATAGAAGCATAGATTTAATTTACTATTTTCCTTTAAAAGTTAAAATATATTTTTTTTCACATTCCATCTATAAATTTACTAAAACCGCGAATAGACAAGATTTAGAAAATGTACTTATAATTATGTACATTTTTATTTCTACAAAGAAGCATTGAAAAGAAACTACATTAAAATCTATTCCAACCAATACATACAATATTTAAATTTGGGACGAGATATGCTTATAGTTTTTTAAAAATTTTAAAACATTTCACCCGAAATTAAAAATGCTATTAGTTGAAAATAAAAATAAAAAAGTTTAGATATTCTCTTTTTAGTGTTTATTCTTTTCTTTTTCATAAACTTCAATCCCAAAATTTTGTTTAAGAAAATTCAAATTCTTATTATTTGGAAAATTTTGTCTCAAAAATAATATTGTGATTCATCATTATTCATCAAAATATGTGCAAATAGAAATTAAATGCATGTACCATTTCATTCATTATGATATCAATACCTTTGAGTACAATTAAAAAAAGATAAATAGTCTTAAATTGAGAAAAAGTGATAAGTGCCAAAAAAAAAGTGTCCCTTGAAACTGTATAGTCTGCTTTCAATTATTCAGATAAATAAATGATTCATATTTAAAGAAAAAAGAAATTGTACATAAATGGTCCTTCAAGTAATGCTGAGCAATAATAAGTCCAAATTTTGATTCACCTATAAAAGAATATTTATGAGGGAGGAATAATACCTTCATAGCTGGAGAAATATGTGTTCATCCTTCTTATTTTTTTAATCAATAAAATATTTTTAATATATTTTCAACAAATTCTCTTATCAATATTAATGATGTAAAAATAGGTTATTAGGTTGACTATTTTGTAAATTCAATTTAACTCAATTCATTTATTAACAAAGTGATAAAATTTAAATTTGGTTTAATTCAGAAGAGAGTGGTTTAAATGGGTGAGTTTATTCATTAACTTAATCACAAAATTTTTTTATTAAAAAAATAATAAAAGAATTTCTAATTCAAATACAAATAAAGCAAAAAGGTCTTAAATTATATTTATGATCATCAAACATAAAATTTCATTCTCATACAAATATTACAAAATCTTTTCAACAAAATTTTTAATAACTTTATAGCAATTCAAATTTGTTTTTACTTAAATTGGATTACTGTTAAATATAAGTTTGTAAATTTTCATATTATCTAATTATTTCATACAAAAATAATTACGAACTTCTGTTTCAATATTTTTTTAAAATGATTAACCTAACAAAAAATATTTATTAAAAAAAATTATGTGAGTTGGTGAACCAACTTTATTCACTATGAATTCAAAAAATTAGTTCGAATCAAAATTTCAATTGTTCTTTTCAATTCAACTTAATCTAAATCTAATTGAGTGAAATTGATTTATGAGTTTCAACTCATGTTAACACGGATCAATATACAACTAAAATTATTATTTTTGTATATAAGATTGTTAAAGTGAATTTTATCTTTAATAACAAAATCCCTATAATTAATTAATATATATAATATATAATTTAACTGGATGAGTAAACATGTATATGAGCTCGTCACTCTCGTATTTTATTTAATTCTTACCAGATATGCTTAATATAGAAAGAAAAAAATTACTATGTTAAAAGTTCAGAATACTTAACAATTACGTTATGTTGGATAGTATTTTATAAATATATTTTTTAAATAAAAAAAAAGTTTAGGAGTGGAAAAGTATTTAGTATTGTGGTGGTCCATGGTTCATAAGGTGATTAATATTTTGTAGTGTAAGGAGATATGAATATCTAAAAATATAGTTGAGAAAGTAAAAGCGATGATGTTTACATGAATATCTACATCATCTATATCACCAAGTGCGACTGTACAATACTAGCATTTGCCAGATTGTTGAGAAAATGACAGCAAAAAATAAATTCTGAAGGACAAAAGGGAAAAAAATAAGATGATGATATTTTGATAACACTTTACGATAATTTTTTTATAACAGGATACATGTCATCATTTTATTGATCTATTTGAATTTACGTTTAAAAAAATATTAAAAATAGACTAATTACAAACTGTCACGTATGTATTGTTAAAATTTTTTTAAAAAAGTGTTGTAAAAGGATTTTTTTCAAAAAATAAATAATGAAAAACCTTCATATGAAGTGGTTAAGAGGCTGAGGGAGAAAAGGAAAGTACATAATAACAAGAGATTTTTGAAAGCTGCAAAAGCAAAAGAAATAGAAATAGAAAGGGCATCATCCTATCCTATATCTAACTTCCTTTACTTAAAGTACCATTAAACATCCTTCTTTGACTGCCTCCTTTCTCTATCAACCATTTTCAGATGAACACATCTCTGATTTTGAAGAAAGAAAGATTAGAAGGATTGAATTGATGATGGAGTTTCCCCTGATAAAATAGAAATAGTTTTTGAGAGGCATTTGATTTTAATGGGTGTTGTGAAGTGTAAATCAGAAAAGGAGGGAATGAAGAAGCCTAATGAATGATAACAGATATACTAGTATTTCATTATTGAATCCAATAATAGGGTGTCCCAATCTTTTTGACAATGTAGTATCTACTAGGCAGCAACCTTTCCCTAGGCAATTTAGAAGATTCAAATTGTAGGGTAAACCATATCCCCCTTTAGTTATGCATTCCATGAATTGGGCCCATTCATATTTAATTTTCATACTGCCCTTTCTTGTAAGCATCATTGCCACTATTATGAAGGAAACATTGAAAAAAAAAAGAAGAAAATATGCAATGGTGACCTTTCACCTGTCGGATTCACCTATACACATCATCATTCCTAGTCAACATTATCAAACACTTAAGAACTCCCATTTCCCAAATCAAAACTTTTGACTTCTAACTCAATGCTCCGTCAATGATTCCTCAGATTATTTACACTAAGAAAAAAAAAACCCATTTAACATTGTTACATCAAACAACCTCGTATAGAGTAAGAGAAACAAATCTAAGTTATACTTAATGATTGAAAAAGTTGTGTGCTTTTTCTACTCAATTTTTTTCTGTAATATAATCACACATATATGAATATTTTGACTAGATAGCCGTATAAGGGTATATATATATATATATAACAAGCAAGCTATAGTTAAATATTGACTATTCTTATAGCATTTGTTAGGTGTTTTAGAAGAAAGAAGTGAAAGAGTGTATAGATATTAAGTGTTTGGGTTTAAAAAGAGATGAAATAGAGAGAATATTTGTGAAGAAAGTAATATTGAGTGTATTGGTTTTGTCCGAAAGTGTAATCATATGATATGATAAGGTGAAAGGACACGACACGTATAGTTAGGAAAACAGGGTATTTTGGGAGAACCACATGTACTGGTCTTGACAACCTATGCACTGTTGGGGGTAAGGCTTATATGGTGGTAGTGGAACCTTCACTCAAACTAGTGGGTCACTATGTTGCCTTCATTTCAAATTCCAACCCTTAAATAAAGGATAATGATATTTTTACAATATTTTTTGACAACTTTTTTTATAATAGAACACGTATTACTATTTTATTGATCTATTTGAATTTATGTTTAAAAAATATTTAAAACGAACCAATCACAAGCTGTCACGTATGCGTTGTCAAAAAATTATTAAAAAGGTGTTGTTAAAAGAAGTTTTTCGTTAAATAAATTCTTCATTTTAAGTTTTTAACATCAAAACTTCCTACCTAGTTCTTATTAAAATATGCAAAAAGCTCATTGAAAACAGTGATCTCATAAACTATGATTTTGTAGATACATGGTTTCACTTAGGTCAAGGAAATCGCATATTTTCACGTGGGTTAAGTAGAAACATCATTTGCGACCGATGTGGGACTTAACAAGATATTATTTTACAGGGTAAAAATATTAACTTATTAAAGTTCATTTTAGATATATATGTTTTAAAGTAAATGTTATAATTGAATGAGAGGAATAAGAAGATATAAACATGCATTTTAGCATGATGAAGGATGCGTCACCTCATGCAAAGCATAATACACTAATCCATGTGCTTGTGCAAAATGAGAAGTACTCAATACCTATTTGGAAAAACTGGGTTTTGTCTTCTTGGAATATGATGAGGTTCACACAAAAACAAAAGGCAAAGTTTCATTTGCTTAATAATATTTCCTTCAAAAAGCAACGAATGAAGTTTTTGAGGAGACATAGTGTTATGTAACTTGTAGAACCAATGAGTCCTTTGAATTTGCCAACCCCAACAACACACACCAAACTCATGAAATTACAAATGGTGTGGCATTGGAAACACAAGTAGTTCTACACTTTTCCGTAAAACACGAAACATTCTCTTGGACTATGCCACCACACACACTATGTTTACAAGATATAACATACTTTGTCTCATACAAGGTAGATTCAAACCCCCCATGGAATTTTACCAACCAAATAATAAGAAAAAGATAGATTTCATTTTTGTCGTTTATATTGAAGACAATGTCAAAACATGGAGAGAAGTTAAAGAAGGAAGAAGAAGAGGAAAACAATCCTCCACACATGCCTCTTTATCTTTTCTCCTCTTTAACTGCTTTCTCCTACATCACCAACTTCTTATATTAAGATCAAACCTAACTTTACTGTCTCTCTGCCACAACTACCAGTCATCTATATTTCAAACTATACACTCTTCACTTCTAATCTAATCTCTTAACTTAGTCTACAAAGCATGTCATCTTCATCAAATTCACATCTCACACTTCCTAATTCCTTCATACACTGAGATTTCTAGTAACTTTTAATGTAAATTACAATGAAAATTTTGTTTCAATTTTCTTACCTAGAATTGTTAGTATACTATTTAACAAGACATTTAAGGTGTTAATTTCTCTTTAATTCATACAGATACAAGTCATAATCAATGCAGATTGTCTTCTTCTATAATCATCAAGTATATAAAGTTTTTAAATTATATCCTTAATTAATCTCCCTTTTATGAAGTCCATTACATAACATCTCGAATTGCGACTTTATTCTTAAATCAAGATTGGAATATGAAAAATTATTCAATGACCAATCACTAAGTTACACACATGCTTACATTTTTAAAATTTATAACAGAGTAATTAATGATATTTAATGTGTTCATTAAAGGTTATTACAACACCACTCAACATTATTCAATCCTGAACTAAATGACTAGTGAACTATTTTCACTATGAGATGAACAAGACAAAAATAAATATTTAAAACATTTATATATAATTTTAACTTGAAAAAGACTAATTTCAATTATATTTTATTTCTTTCTTCTTAAAAATATCTAAAAAAATTATTATTCTAAAAAGAATTGAAGTATTGAATCATTTGAGAAGATCGATGAAGGAATGTGAGCATTAGCAATATATAAGCAAACGTAGTTGCAGGTTGTGTTTTGTTGGGTGGGTGAGGTAAGCCTTGTATTTGCGGTAAGTGAAAGTCCTGAACAGAGAGACTCCAACTTGCCTTCATTCACTCTCTTTTCAATTTTTTGTTGCTTTCCTCTCTGTACCTCAACGAGGTTTCTCCAAAACTCTCTCTTTCTTCATGTCTTCTACATTGTCTTCTTCTTCCTCTCTCCCCTCAAAACCTTAAACTTCACAACTGGGGCAGCACTTAATCATCTCTTCATTCTTCACGTTCTTTAACTTCATCACATTGCTATCATCACCACAAGACATTTTTCCCTCCCTTTTTTTTTATCTGTATGAATAGAGAAACATATACCAAAAGGTGAAAGTCAACAGAAATTAAGGTTGTCCTGTCCCGGTGTATAAACTTGTCTTCTGACTTTCACAATCTGCAGTTTGGTGTGTGAGCATAACCTCGGAAAGGAGGAGTGTTGATTGAAAGAAGGAATAGATTGTCACTGTAATTGAGTGGCTTTGTTTCTGGACAGAGAAAGCTACATGAAGTTGTGAGTTTTGTCCCAACAATGAGAGATGAGAACTCGAAGAAGAGCAAGGTTTGAGAAATGCAAGCTCGCTTCAAATTCATTTGCATTTGGTTTCTGGGATTGGCATTGCTTACCCTGTTTTTCTTGTTCAAGCTTTTTTGGCCAAAAACATTGGTCAAGAAGTGGTTCAATATCAAGAGCAAAGCTGAGGATTTTCAGGCAGATGATGTTCTCTCCCAAGGTGATTCATCAATTTTCCCATTTTGATGTAATCGACATTTTAGGGCTCTCGTGATGGAAATATTTTGTTTTAAAACCAAAAAGGGCATCACTTCTGCTTCTAGTCCGACTGATTTTTCTGTGTTTTCTAATCGCTTATTTTAAAATATTTTGTTCTTGTCTGTTTCCATGGGTATGCGCATGCTACTTGCAGCACAAGATCTGCCCTTTGTTGTTTTCCTGCTTCCATGGTTTCTAATTCACCCTTTTGCTATAAAAAATAATTCTGCTTTATTTTGCCTTGTTTGATTGAGTAGATGCTAAAATGACTGAAAAAAGCACAGCTTTGTTAACTTTACGGTTTTCCTTTTTCAGGGGTTGATGAAGAGTGTAGTAGCAACTACTCTGAGAGGGAGGCATGCACCATCAGGAAAAGCAAATCAGGTTCAATACCTTCTTCACCTTCTTTTCTCTTTGGACCACACAGTTCCAAATCCCTCTACTAGATATGGACAAAAAGATATTCATTCATACCACATTTTTCAGCCGTAATTTGTAAATTTATTTCCTTTTCCTCTTTTCTAGTTTTCCGCGTCCTACTAATTCCAGATGTTTAATGTCATTATTGATATGTAGAGAGATCAAGCAGATGGTACTCAGACAGAGTGCGAAGAGGTAAGAATGACCTTGATAAAGCTCAGGTTACAGATGTGTATAACTATAGGTATGATTCATGCAACTGTGTATAGAACTTGATTATCCTGGTTGTTGCTATCGCAATGAAATTTAAGAATTTTTATCCTATTGAGCTTCTTTCCGCCCCTTTCGAATACAGAATCTTTGTTGCCACTTGGAATGTAGCAGGGAAGTCACCTCCAAGTTATTTGAGTCTTGAAGATTGGCTTCACACCTCTCCACCAGCGGATATCTATGTTCTTGGGTAAATTACTCACTGTATAATAATGTTCGACTCCTTTACTTACGCAAAAGTTCACATAATGAAATATTTTGCATTTCCCTGGCTCAGGTTTCAAGAAATTGTACCTCTTAATGCTGGTAATGTTTTGGGAACAGAAGACAATGGTCCTGCAAGAAAATGGCTAGCCCTTATTAGGAGGACCTTGAACAACCTTCCTGGAACAAGTGGAGGATGCCACACACCTTCACCCCTCCCTGATCCTATTGTTGAGCTAGATGCTGATTTTGAGGGATCAGTGAGGCAGAAGGCTACCTCTTTCTTTCAACGAAGATCCTTCCAATCCTTGAGTCGTAGTTTGAGAATGGATAATGATATGTTAATGCAACAAGCTTGCCTCGATCGTCGTTTCAGTGTCTGTGATAGAGTGATATTTGGTCACAGAGCGAGTGACTATGACCCCAATTATCGATGGGGTTCCTCAGATGAAGAAAATGGCGCTGGTGACTCTCCAATTACAGCACAGTATTCACCGATGTCATACGGTGGTTTTTTCTCTGCAGAGGATAGTGATAGGCAGACAGGCCACTCAAGATACTGCTTGGTTGCTAGCAAGCAAATGGTTGGGGTATTTCTAACTGTTTGGGTGAAAAGTGATATAAGAGATGATGTTCACAACATGAAAGTGTCTTGTGTTGGCCGAGGGTTAATGGGATATCTCGGAAACAAGGTACATTTGACCATCTATTTCAATAGCAGAGTTTATAATGGACTAGGGAAGGAAACAATTTCATTGTCTTGGATTTTCCAGGGATCAATATCAATTAGTATGTCAGTGCACCAAACAAGCTTTTGCTTCATTTGTAGTCATTTGACTTCGGGACAAAAGGATGGTGATGAGTTAAGGAGAAATTCAGATGTAATGGAGATTCTCAGAAAGACAAGGTTTCCCCCAGTCCACGACATGGGTGATGAGAATTCTCCTCAGACAATTCTGGAACATGAGTAATCCCTTCATCTCCACTCATGATCTATACAATGCATTTCATACTTGGACATTGTAAATGTAAATAAAATTCACTAGTAAGTGCTAACTTGTGTACTAGTTAAAAACTAAACTTTTTGTTTAACTGGTGTAGTCGAATAATTTGGCTGGGGGATTTAAATTACCGGATAGCCCTTTCTTACCGTGCAGCAAAAGCTCTTGTTGAGATGCATGATTGGAAGACTTTGTTAGAGAATGACCAGGCATGTTACTACTATTTTGTCTCTTTACAAGTAATTCTGATTCATCTTTGCTCCTTTTCCATATTAGGTATGTCTCTGATCGTATGATATTTTTTTTCTTTCAGCTGTGTATAGAGCAGAGGCAAGGTAGAATCTTTGAAGGATGGAACGAAGGGAAAATATATTTCCCTCCAACATATAAGTATTCAAATAATTCAGACCGATATGCAGGCGATGACAGGCGCTCAAAACAAAAGAGAAGAACTCCAGCATGGTAGTCTTCTTTCTTGCAAATAAATTGTGTGAATCAATGCTATTGCCGAATGAAATGTCCTGGATCATTATTGTGAAATTGTATCATTATTTATGCACACAAACCAAATCTATATTCATGAAGGTGTGATCGTATCTTGTGGTATGGAAGGGGCCTTCACCAATTATCATATGTTCGTGGGGAGTCAAGATTTTCTGATCATAGGCCAGTTTATAGCATATTCTTGGCAGAGGTTGAGTCTACTAGCTGCAACCAAATAAAGAAAAGCTCCAGTTCCAGGATTGATGTAGAAGAGTTGTTTCCAAATTCACATGGTTATGACTACACTGATTTGCACTACTTTTGATGAATGCCAATGATCCTTATTCCATGAGATAAACTTGACTATTTTGAGGGAATTGAAGGTCTACCAAGCAAGGTAATTCACCTCAACAAGAAAATTCCAATAAATATTTCTGTTGATCGCATTTCCTACAATTTCAAACATTAATGAAGGTCAAGGTCCAATATGCTCAGTACCTGTACTTCTAACTGGTCTTTGTAATGAAAATTAGTTAGTTAATTGTTAAATGATCATATAGTTTAGGTACATAACCACACCTAATTTCACCACACAAATAGACATTTCTAACCACAAGATCCATTTCAAGGAATATGTACTTATATTGTCAGTTCATGCTTACTAATTTGAATGCGCAGAAGTTGATGGTAGAAATATTTCAGAGATTTCTTGATAGTAATGGATTTGACTATGTCGTTCTTCCTAATAAAGTTTCTAGTTGAGATGTCATGCAAGCCTTATCCTATCCTTGACTTGGGGGCCCCTACACTTTTAGGTGAGCAAAACTGTGAGGAGTTGCCAGCCAAAATGATGATCGAGACATTTACCCTCACAGCCCCAAACAAGGTTGTCCTTTGCCCCTCTTTCCTTTTCTTAGTTTCTCTACATTTTTTCTTTCTATCAACTGCTAACCTTCTTCATACATCATTGTTGCAGCTGCAGAGTTTGTGACAATGCACTAACTAGATATTTGCGGCTCACAACCATATTGGAAGAATAATGGCTATGTGGGGCAAAATAAACCGCATCTATTCTCATTTCTTGTGAAAGAGAGGTCAGTTTCTTATATAGTATTTCGAAGAATTAGTATCTGACTTTTGGTTACAAGATACCCACGTTCACCATAAACATGAAAAAAATAGTATAAAGAAAATTAACTCATGCTATAACTTAGTATGAAGTAGTAGTTTAGTTTTACTATCTCTCTAATTTTCTTGTCTTTGTTACTAATACAGGTTTTGAAGATTCTAACTAGGCGTTTGACTTATTCTTTAGCACAACTGTGATAAACCATGGGAATCTACTGTATGCTTATAGAAAGCTTTAATGAGAATCATTGAAGCCAACGACTAAAACTACGTTTTTGTTTTTCTCAACAAGTTGCAACGAAAAGGAAAAAGGAACTACACTACTTTCAGTGCTTTATTGGCTTTTACCAGTAACTCATTATTTGTACCCAATGCTAAACTTCTTTTTCCTTTTGTTTCATTCTGATTTAGGCATGTTTCTTTGAGCAACATTTGTTCAGTTTCAGTCAATGTTTATTCTTGAAGGAATAAGTTGAATTCGCATAATGTTAACAAGAATGATGTTGTCTAAATAATTTGTTACACCAAAAACAAAAGCTTGCGGTCCTTGTTGGATCGTCTGGTTTAGAATTTTTTGGTGATAAATATCAAAAAAGTTAATCCCTTAAAGAATGACAAAATTATTTTAGCTATGTAAGAGAAAAAGGATGTACATAGCAAAGTGTACTTTTGCTTGACTAATTGATCCTTTCACAGAAGAAATTTTCTGACCCCAATAATGACTCACGTCTAAGTTGTCAAAATCTAAAATGTGGACCATCATCATGAATGCAACTTCCACTAACCTTCTCAATAAATGCTCAAGTAAACAAGTGTTTTATAGGACAAAACCACCAATGAATCTGATGCTCAACCCATATACCCTTGTTTAAAGTTAATGCATTCACGCATTTCACTTGTTTCTGCATTTTCCTCATATCGAAAAAGGGTCTCTTTAGACAACACATGTGTTTTGCTTTTTATAAATCCCTGCCATTTTTATTTATTATTATACTACCATTCTAACTAGTTACAAAAAAATTGGTCAAGCATGTTAACCTCATCACCAGTTTTTTTTGGCACTTAAATCAATTCAATGGAAGCAAATGTTCCTAAAAACGTTAAGTTCGTTATTCTTGGTAATAGCCCAATTATTGGACTTTTGTTTTGCAGCTAATATTAATTAAATTTCGATTACGTCATTGTCAAATGCTAGTTTGTTGTGTTCGTCAAACCAACACATCAAAAGCATCCTAATGACTGCAGTTTAAAGAGGCAACACCTTGAATAAGAAACAACTAAAAAAAGATAAAGAAAAAGTGTTTTGGCTCCCTACTTTTTTCCTTTTTCTAGCAGTAGGTGTTGCCTCACCTTAATAAATTTTGAACTAACTTAATTGAGATGAGTTTATTGCATAAATAAATGTTTGATTTCACTGTATTTCAAGCACGACCGTATCTCAGTTTTTTATAGTTTGAGAGTGGACTTTCCGGTAATTTATAATACACATACACACGTGTGTGTAGTTCTTTTTTTCTAATTAGATACTCCTCTTAATACTTTTTACAAAGAAAAAATATATGAAAAGAATAAAAAACTTGAGATAGGAAAAAGTTATTGAAGAAAATTGATGTTAAAATAGTATTATTAGTCTTTCTACAATTCTGTTGTAAAAAGTTGTCAGCGGCATGTTTCAGCAAGTGATATCATTGTTGGCGTAAGAATGTTGTTCAGTCTGTTCAGTAATTGTCTTCCTATGGCCCATTTCTTGATGCTTGCCCGTGCAGTGCAGGAAAAACCTCTTGTTTTCCCCATCCTGCTACTGTTATTAATGTTATTATCCGGTTTATGATGTATATCTGAGCCCTGCATGTACTACAAATTACAATCACGCAAGTCCTTTTCATTTCATTGCTTGTCACAACCTTGTTGTGTCAGAAATCAGAATTCACAAATAACAATGTTCTCGGCGGGGCATGTGTTTGTCCCATTGACAAAATACATCAATATTTTATGGCCATCAGCTATGTAAGCATGAACGTATGTGGCACATCATCTTCTATTTGTTGCCTTAAAATAATGGAACTGAAGATCTATAAGTATAACTGAAATTTTCTACACAAAATAAGATGTTGGTTTATTCACATCGGCAGTACATTAGTGGTAAACCTTCAAACATGAGAGGAGATAGAACAAAAATTAGACAGCCACAAGTTATGAAGTTGATAGTTTGGATTTTGAAACTTGCATCAAGTCAAGCCTATCCACCTTTTAAAAGCCAGGGCTGCTTCCCTTTTGCTTAGTTGGGATTCTGTCTGAAATTTTGGAGCCTTCCCTTTGTAAAGTGATTTATGGTATTTCAAGAACAACATTCGGTACTTGTATTTGTCAATAAACATGTTTCCTTTTTCCATCATGGTGACAACTTCATTGGCTCGAACGAAGAATCCACCCCTTACAAACGTATACAACACAGAATCAAGAAGTTCCTGATCAAACGTCATCGAGACAGAAGAAGCAAGACCTTTCATCTCACCCCACAGCTCTGTCACCTCTTGATATTTTCCTCCAGTGGCAGCATACCCTGTGACCATAGAATGGAAAGTTTGAGCATTTGGTAAGTGGCCTAAGCTTCTCATTTTCTTTAGAGCCTTTTCTGCATCTTGCATCAGTNTCTTCTTGCAAAAAAAGTGGATNNCATTATTCCAGTCATGCACTCCACANTCCACTTTCTGCCCTTCCTTGATTTCCTGTAACAGCTTGGTCATTAGCCCAGCTTCTTCAGTATCCGCTCCATCTTTAGCCATCATGCCAGAGTTTTGTTGAGTGACTCTTGGAATTCTAGCCTCTTTCCTCTCTTTAAAAAGTTGGAGTGCACCCTGTGTGTCTTGCTGGAGAACTCTGGATTGGATCATTGCCTCATAAGAGCTTGAGTCAAGCTGGATACCAGCTATCTTAGCATCTCTCAGAAGCGATGTGACATCTGCCACCCTATTCGCTCTGCAATATGCTTTCAAAAGAGAGGAGTATACAGATGAACCAGTTCTAACTCCGGCTAGACGCATTTCATCCAGGAGATCATGTGCTTGGTCCAGCCATCCAAGTGAGATGCACGCGTTAATAACATGAACCAAAGCTGAATTGTCATTGGAAAATGGAGAATCTTCTCTTTCTGCCTTGAGAAGAAATACAGCTAAATCTTTGGTCTTGCCAGCTTCTAGCATAGCTTTAACTAATTTTACATAAATTGTTTCAGTTGGCTGCAATATACCATGCTTGGTTGTGATCAAGTCCACCCGCATCTGCAACTTTGATAATAAAGAATCAAGTATAGCTTTGGACTCTGCCTCAAGCTTTGAGAAGTTCCTATCTTTAGAGAACTCCTCATAAGATAATACAGCACTTGAATTTGACCTGTTATTTTGTAAACTATCTAAATCTTTAATCTTGTTCAAACTATGGACAGAAGCCAATTCCGGAGAACGGTTATGGTCAATTCCATCGGCATTCATCATAAATTTGGCAGCTGCAAGAGAATTTCTTGCTTCCTTTGCTTTCCTAAGCATTTCCAAAACCATGTTTGATGCGGAATCTAGGTCCCCAAATCTCAAATGGCATGTCAATAAACAATTATAGAAATGTCGAAACTGTAAATCAGTTAGATTTGGGGCTTCCTCTATGTGCCTTTGCAGCTTCTTGAGCTCTTCCCTTCGCCCATTTCTCTCGTATACACGTGCCATTATTATCAGTAAGTGTGCATCTGCTTTGACACCAATTCGAGGCATCATATCCAGAAGCTGTTCTGCCTTCCTAGATGACTCAAATAGGAGGCACCCTGCCAAAGCAATGCTAAAAGCAGCACTGTTTGGCTTCATGGCTATCAAAGGTGCATTGCTCTTTTTACGCGGATCTATTCTATTGTTCTGGAATAAATAACCTATTTCAAGAATCAACTCAGCAGCAAGGTAACTTCCTTCTGCTGTTTGTGACATGTGGGCTAAAACTGCAGACCAAGCAGTGACTGAGGGAAAATGCTCCATATCGATCATCTTTCTTAAAATGGTTGATGCTGGAACCGGTAGTCCGGCTTTTGCAAGGCCAAAGCTGAGGTAGATTAGCACATCCTTTTCCAACAAATCTTGTCTACCTTTCTCAATAGCACGTTCTACGAACTCATAAGCCTTTCCTAGCAATTTTGTATCAAGGCTGTCCACATAGCTTGTTACAAGCTTACTGATGACTGATTTTCTGGGAAACCCCTCCATGTGCATATGCTGCTCCAATAATTTCCACGAATAATCTAATTGATTCAAATCGATAGCATTTTGTATCTCCAAACTAACTTTGGCAGGGTCTTGAGCATGGACCAGGATTCTTTCAGCCGCACTAGAGAAATATAGTCCTTGAAGAGAAAATTTATTCTCTGATCCCAGAAGAAATGTTGATGAACTTGATTTAACTAAACAAGAGACAGCCGACTTAACAATATACCTGACACTTTTGCCACTGGAAACTTGGGCTGTTCTATAATTGCAATTAGCAACCATGACACTTAAAACCAAAGGGATATCAGGCCCTGTTTTGAGCTTTCTCACTCCAAGCATCTTCAACTATAAGCAATTTTGGGAAGATGAATTTAAGAACGAAATCAATAAAAACCTGCACAATCATAGTATGCGTTGGTAAACAAAATGGATAATAAATGTTACACTAAATAGTACAAACAAATCAGAGTTCTGCTCAAAAGGTGGAATGAGCACTGTTGAAACTTAGTTTCAACAAGAGGAGTCTAGTAAAACAAAAACAAAAGCAGGTTTAGAAGTGCATCATTGTAACAGCCAAAAATAAAATTGAAAATTCAGAATTATTACATCTTCAGAAAACCGATATAATTATACAGGTTAAAATGGAACTCTAAAACTTGTGACACAAAGATTAAAACTTTCTTTGGCACCATTCCTTAAGCACTTTTCGCAAACTACAAACAGTTATTACAAAGAAAGAAAATAGTCGCCAGACATGAACAACGGCAGAAACCCGATAAAATTTTGAAAGTTGGTACTGTCATCACTATAAACCATAAAAGAAGTGAATATAATCTCATAAACTAAGTGGGTCCGGAAAATGTAAGAATTAGTGTCTCACCAGGATATGAGTAAGTGGTTGATGCCCATGATTTCACTTCATTTGATAAACAGAAAACAGCGACCAGCAACCACACGGTTTGTTCACTACTCAGCTCTGCTCTGCCCATCAACACACGCAAACCAACCATGAAACCACCGTACCCGGCTTCGATCTGCCACCGTGGAGGGAGGCTAAGCCCTGAACCAATCAATCAACACCCTTGCTTTGGGTTTTAGTTTTATGGGTCAATGTAACTCGGTCCATTTCACTTTGAAGAAGCAGGTGAAAAGCGTTGAGACGACAGTTTGAAGAAGCAGCATTTTCGTTACTTGACAACGTTGTGAGTGGAAATACATCTATCTATCTTCAATGAAGAGTCTCTCCCTCTTTAGCAGAGACTCATGAAGGAGAAGAGTGTCAGAATCGTTGCGGAGAATATAAACAAAGTAACATTAAATTCAAAGAAATGGTTGGATTCTTTTATCAAATAGTTGGTGCTCAAGACTCAAAACACACGTGATAACCCAATGCAAGCAAACCAATCCTTACTTACTTTGTTTTGCTGTTCGAAACGCGGCAAAATGATTGAATTAAAGCTTCGAAATTGTGAGCAAGAGATATCCACTGAGGAAAGCGAGCTTTTTTTTGGTTCATCAATGCAGAAAATGAGAAAAAATCCCTAAAGCTATTACGTGAAATAGTAGGGTTTTAAATATTTTTTTAGTGAAGATTACTTAAGTATGGAGGTGCAGAAAAAAACTTGGGGTGCAGGAAAAAATCCCCAAAAAAGTGTTTAAATTTATATAAAAAGATCATTTTTGTATAAAATGTTTAAACTTATACAAAATTGTAAACTTACAATTAAAACAAAAAAACTCATTTAAACAATCCTTCACTTATTAATTAACTTTTTTTCTATAGTTGAAATAAGAATTGTCTTATATGTTTCATTTTGTTCATCTCTTTCGGCCATCATAAATTTTAATCAAATATTTCTAAAAAAAATAATAATCTGAAAATACATATATAGTATTGTAAACACACATGTCTTTGTTTGCTTTCCAATTATCTATAAAACACTTAAAAAATAGTTTTCAAAAATTAAAACATTCAACACCTTTGAAGCTCTTGTCTTTTTTATACTGTACGAGAAATCGTATGGGTTTTTGACTTTCATTTTTTGAAACTCGTGTAGAGAAAAAATCATTCATACAAATTTTCCATTTATTTGTGTCATAAGTTGTTAATTAATCATTAACATGAGTGAAAGCGTTTATAATGATGGGTGCATTTTTTGTTTTTTTCAACATTAATGATTTAAAATTTTATATTAATTGAAAATTTTGTTTGGTCTTATAAACGGTACTAACTAAACAAATTCGAATTTCCTAAAACAACTAAGTTTTATTTTTTATATGTATATATACTTATCTGTTTCAAATTAAATTATCTAATCCAAATTAAGAATTTAAAATAAAAAAAATCAATTAATTAACTCAACCAAAATATTTAAAAAAAATAAAAGGATTAAATAAAATAATTCAAATTTAAATGTTTCATTTTTTTTATACAATCTTAAGATTCTTTGTCCGAAACACCACCTGAATCATCTCTATACCTTGTTCATATCAGATTTAAAACTTGTTACAGCAGTGGTAATTTGGCTAAGATTGATAATGAGTCACATAACCACGCAGAAGATGAAACGATCAAGAAATTAGACATTGATGTGTCGCTTAATGTATCCAAATTTGAAACTATGCATGAAATGAGACCGTGAAGTTTCAATATTTCGTTATTTGCTAGAACATTATTATTTGTATGAGTAAGCAGAAACATAGAGAAAGCAGGTTGTGCAGAGTGATTGGATTAGGGTTTTGGTGTAATGCATTGTACAATAAAAATTAGGAATAGAGGCACAAAAGCACGATTCCTACGAGAAAAGCATAAGGTGGTGATGAGAGAAAAGATGAACGAGATGGCGAAGGAAGTGGAGTCAACACTGGTCTGATCTGTGGAATTCTACTTCTACTGGGTGCTTCTGCTTCCGCCGGAGAGGACGCCGCCGCCAATTGAATTTTCTGATATTTCTCTTCTTCAACCATTTTTGAATCTGCTAAACTTCTCTTATGTAAATTAGTATATAAACTTACTATTCAAATTTAAAAAGCAGTAACATTATATTCATGTCTTTTGTTAAGGCCAATTTTTCACGAACCTGGTGGGCTCAAGGGTGATAGGGTTGGACCGTTCGATGGAAGCACTGCAGGACCTAACAAAAAATAATATATATTTAGAAACCAAGGAAGGTATAAATTTTGATAATCTGGAAAAATGCAAAATACCTGGAGCTGGTAAAGGAGAAGCAGAAGCTGCGAAAAGAACAGTATTAGAAATGTAATTTGATAATGAGAAATGAAAATGGGAAAGCTAAGCTTGTGATGCAAACCTTTGCACTGCAAAGGAAGTCCATTGATGTTGCATGCTTGTGAAAATGATAGGGCAAGGGTGAGGGGTAGTTGAAAAAATGGAGCATTGGCAGAGAGCAGAAAGCAAGCACAGTTGGTGTTGGTGTTCATCAAAGACCTCAGTGAATCACAACACGTACTTGGTGGCTTTAAACCATTATTATTAGTACTTCCTGTGATGATGTTGGCGCATGGTGTGATACTGTTCATCATAGAGGTTGTGCAAGAAGTGCTAACTTGTCCACTAACCGAACTTATTAAACCCACCATGAAAGCTGTCAGAATCACTCCTATTTGAAAAGCCATGAGGGATGAGAGCATCAATATATCTTAGATGAAGGAGATTGTGTTTGATTAAACCACTATATATATATATATACACGACAATGGAATAGGTAGATGTGAGAATGATAAAGGAGTTCAACTAACTTGACTAACATTTACTCTCTCAAGCATATTCCTGTCAATTGTGCAACTTGTTGTTACAGGCTTGCAATTTGGTGTGGTTGGCTAGAAGAATTTGCAAAGCTTCGTGGAAATTTAATTTTAGGAATTTTGCATTAGAACATCATTCACAAACATGCTCACAAACCAGTACATGTTTTATTTAATATATTGCGTGAATTTTAATTTACAAAATATATCAAATTTAAATGTTTCCACAATTCTTCCATATGTTTCATTTACATGTTTTTATGATAATATTGTTTATGTATTATTTATAAGTTGTATAAGAAATATATATTTAAATTAAGGGTAACAAAGTCAATTCATTTAAGCAATTTGGTCGAATTCTTTAACATGTAAAAATTAAGATAAAATGAATGTTGTAAAAATTCACAAAAGTAAAATTGATTCATGAAACGTGTGAGATTACTATCTTTAAAGATTTATTCATTCTGTGAAAGTCTTTTAAGATAAAAAAAAAATTCTTGAATTTTCTGAAAATCTCAAAATTAGCTAAAAATTATAATAATAAATAACCAAGATCTTAGAGAAGAGGAAAACAAAAATGAGACAGAAAGAGAGAAGGAGCGAAGGGATGTGTGTGTTCTCTTTCGAAAGAGAATGAGGCTCTATTTATATAGAGGAGGTGGGTTCAAAACCCAGCAACCAAGAACTAAAAACTTGTGTGTAACATCTTGAAACTTGCAAAGGAGGGTATAAAACTTGCATCTAACATCCTACAACATATTACCACCATTTGAATCTGTAACAGAATCGAAGATTGTGGAGCAGCAATATTTTATATTTTAATATATTGTTTTTATAACAATCCTCACACATCATACAATCAAACGAAAGAATGAAAGAAGAAAACTATGGGCCTTATATGGGATGTAATGCAATAGACATGGTACACTAAGTTATATGATTTATTTTTAGATTGAGAAACTTAATACATAAAGATTGAGCTATAATCACTTGTTTGTATTCCAAGTGGTTTAAGTATCAATTTCTTCAATATTTCTAATATCATGTTTCTTTCTAGGGATTTATTTAAAGAATATGTTAGATTTCGTTCTAACTTCATATAGTCAATGAAAATAACTTTTTAGTAATTGTTTTACCTAATTATGTTTCAATTGTATATGTTTATTCTTTCCATTATAATTCTTGTTTTTAACTATAGCTATTTTTAATTAGTAATCGCAATATATTGACATAGATGAGATTGCTTTCAATCCTAGTAGAATGTTTGCTAAGAAGTTTTTCAACCACTCACTTTTTCTACCAACTATTTCCAAAGCAACAAACTCATATTTCATTGTTGATATCTTATGTTTTTTTTGTCAGATCTTTATGTAATTACACCACCATCAAGTGTGAATACATAACCACTGGTGAGTTTTGTCTCATCTAAATTAGATATCCAATTAACATCGCCATACCTTTTTAGTATAACGAGAAATACACTATATTTAATGACATAATACATTGAACCTTTTAAGTATCTCATAAATCTTTCAAGTACATTCCAATATTCCTGATCAAGGAATGTTAATGCACTAGATGTTGAAGGAAAGGAATTTCCACGACTTATGTATATTTCACATTAAAAACGACCTGGATATCACCACAAGAAGGTTGGTGCCATGAATGCTTCGGTAAGAACAAAAACTTGATATTCTATTATTTAGTTCTAATAGATTGAAATATCAGAAAATATTTTTTTAACTTTTCTTCTGTTGTATATCCTCCAAAGGTTCGAGTTTCTGTTGTGCTTACGAATGCACCACTGATGTTGAATTTGGATTGTGATCACTACGCCAATGATAGCAAGGCAGTAAGAGAGGTTATGTTCTTTTTAATGGACCCCAACCTTGGGAAAAAGTTATGCTATGTTCAATTTCCACAAATATTTGATGGTATTGATCATCATGATAGATATGTTGATTGTAACTTTGTGTTCTTTGATGTAACATCATTTTTCTAAAAACGAATTTCACAAGTATGTATAAATTTCATCATGAAAGGGCTTGATAGGATTCAAGGTCCAATATATGTTGGTACTGGAACTGTGTTCAATAGGCAGACATTGTACGGTTACGATCGTCCAATGTCAAAGAAACTACCAAATATACATTGTGACTGTTGGCCATCATGGTGTTGCTTTTGTTATGGTAGTTCAAGAAAGTCCAAGTCAAAAAAGAAATCAAGAAAAGGTCTCTTCGTTGTATTCTCCAAGAACAAAAACAGAAACAAAATAATGGGGAAAGACTGTGTTAAAAAAGGGTTCATGTTTGATCTGGAAGAAGATGGGTGGATTTATGGGTCAGCCACAAAAGATATTTTTTGATTGGATTCAAAATGCATTGTAAAGGATGAAAATCAATATATTTAATTTTAGTTTCAAATTATTTGAATGTGTATTTTATTATTAAAGCATTTTTATGATAATAAAATAATTTTAATAATACAAAAAAAATTAAAATCATTTGTCGTCTCAACTCATATTTAAAATATAACATAAATAATTAGATAATGTTCATACATGCATACACATATTATTTGATCGTGTATTTTATTATTAAAGCATTTTTATGATAATTAAATAATTTTAATAATATAAAAAAAGTAAAATGATTTTCAGTGATTTTGAAAATCCTGATAAGTAACACGGTTTCGGAAACTCCAGAGCAAGTAATAGGAGTTTTGAAGAACCCAACAAATAACGATGATTCTGAAAAATCCCAATAAATAATGGTGATTTTGAAAATCTTCTTGAATAACGGTAGTTTTGTAAAACTTTCACAATTTTGGAAAACTCTCACAATAGTGACAATTGATCAAAACTGCTGGTAATTATTTATAGATGCTATTTTTTTTTTTTTGCAGTTTTTATAATTACGAGAAATGTATTTATTAAGATTAAAATCACTAATAATATGAAAAGTAATCCCGATAAAATTTGACATTTTTTTTTTGTGATGTATAACATAAATTCATAAATTTTGCTCAATGTCACCTGTTATCACTGTATGTACAAGATTTAAGAGAAAATAAAAACACTAAAAAAAATTAATCAGATTCGCTTATTATCATTTTCTAAACATCTATTAAAGAAAAAGATAAGAAGATATCTAAAAAATAATAAAAAGAAAATTAAATATTTTAAAAACATGAAATACTTGTAATTTCAAAATTAGAAATTATTTGTTCTCTATTTATTTTAATTTTTTCTCTTGTCAGCTTATAAAATAAGTTATTACATATGGTACTAAAAATCATTAATTACAATGGTGAATATAAATGCTAAAAATCTCCATTTTAGAACGTCATGTGAGTCCTGTTGAACAGAATGGAGGCACATAGTTAAATTGAAATTGGCCATTGGAACTAAAAAAATAAAAACTAATTTGGAAAACAATTTGTCATCAATCAAGTTAGGAAGAATCATGACTAGAAAACTTGAATGCTTAAGAAAAAGTAAAGGATTTATGCATTGAAGCCTTCTGTTTTATTTGAATTATTTTGTAGCTATTCTTGGCGTGACCATAGATTGGAAGTAGAAAGATGGAAAAGTTGTTGGAAAAAAGTGTCCATGTTTGAACGCCCATGCCCACAACATGCCTTCTCTTCTAAGCATTTGTTTTTGTTGTTATTCAATGTCCCTTTAAGATTTTAAGTATCAATTATTGCACCAAAAGCACAAACACTAATTCCACTACAAATCATTCTCAAAAGTAAGGGACATAGCAACAAAGGAAAGATAACAAGCATTGAAACTTTATTAAATCAAAAATGGTAAAGTAAAAAAGTTATTTCCCTGCTGCACAAGCTATCCAGCTGCCACTCTTTAACTCACTTTTTCTCACAATAAGTCATTCTCTTCCTTCCTACTTTTCCCCCTCACAAACTCATTTCATCATATCATCATCATCATCCAATGGCACCCAGAAGGATTGAGATGCTGCTAAGGCTGTGCCTTGTTATGGCTCTTTGGGGTGGCACATTGGCTCAATCTCAATCAAGTTGCACCAATGTCTTCATAAGTCTTGCTCCCTGCCTTGACTATGTAACAGGAAATGTCTCAAACCCTTCCTCTTCTTGCTGCTCTCAACTTGCCTATGTAGTGAGTTCACAACCACTGTGCCTGTGTGAGGTTGTTAGCGGTGCTGCTTCAACAATTGCTGCAAGTTTCAACATCAATCAGACTCGGGCTTTGGCTCTCCCCACTTCTTGCAACATTCAGACACCTCCTCTTACCACCTGCACTGGTAACACTTCATCACATTTTTCAATACGTATATTACATATATCTCAAAACCTCACCTTCTTATTATCTCATCATTTCAGGCTCACCAGCCTTTTCCGTTTCAAACTTTCCCAACTCCCCTTCAGGTTCCATACACACACATTCCCAGATGCTTTTCTTGTTATTTTCTTCAATCAAATTACTACAGACTTGATTTTTCAACACCAGATATGAATGCAATACAGAATACAGTCTCTTTTTCTGTTTCTCTCAGTTTCCTTTTTTCTTCTTTTATGACTTCTACAGTGGATTTGACAGAGTACCTTTTTTGCACAGGGATTGGATCCAACACTGTTTCATCAGCGACCGGAAGTAGTACATTTGTCGGTGGTTCATCTCACCAAAATTCAAGTTCCACTTCTAAATTATCATGTTCTTGGTTTCTGATGTTTGTCCTTGCAACCACTTTGACTTTCACCTTCAAGAGTACCACATCGCTCAACATTTTTTAAACCTTCTCATTATATATCCTTCACAGCTTCCAGCTTACCCACTTATATTATATTACAATGTCTCTTATGCCTTAACAAAGTTAGGATTAGCTTAACTTCTGTACTTTTAATTATTTCTATTTTCCTACCTCAACTTGGTTTTCTTTTGTTTATTCGTAAAATTGCAATGTATATACTTTTGTCTAAGTGAATCTCGAAACTATACCATTTGCAAAACCACGCAATTATTAATATGTATTCGCTAAGCAAATTCAAAACTAACTTAAACAAGTGTTCAAAAATAAATTGCCATCATATGTTATTACATAACTCCTGAAATGAAAAGAACAACTTTCTTTTCTAAAAGTCTATTGTAACAATTTTCTTCTTAATTTCTTCACTTCATTTGAATGTAGAATCTGTTTCTTTTAAAAAAAACATTTTTAACATGTAAAAAAATTACTTTTGATTTAAAATTTAATATCTATATTAATTTTAATTTTACATATTTATGTAAATAATATATGTTATTTTTTATATTTGATATTTTTTATTTTTTCACGTCGATGTCAAATATAATAAATATTTTTTATCAATTTCCTAGTGGATGTTACTTTTTCAATTTCAAATTCATCGAACGATAATGTTAAAATAAATTATTATATAAAGTATTGTTTGTTTTATAATTTTGTTCATTACGATTTTATTTTTAACAAATGTCTCAAAAAATAGAAAAAATATTTAAATTATATTTAATCTCAATTCTTAAACGATGTAAAATTATTAATTATATATTATAACTTATCATTGTTTATTAAATAAAAGTTTGCCAAGACAATTCTCTCATATTTGTTTGATATCTTACATGAAGAAATTTTTTTGTTGTTAATACATTCTACTTTATCCACTTGTTTTCGTCTCACTATTTTTAGAAATAAAGATATTTTGTTCTCTACACTTTCTCTTTTATCAAAATTCTTCAAAACATTTTGATCTTGTCTCATCATTCACATGTATTTTTTTTGTCTTATTTCTAAAATCATGTAACATGCTCAACTATCAGTATTATTGCACAATGCATAATTGAGAAAAAAAAATAAAATTCAATTATATATTTGGATGCCAATACTCTTACAAGCATTTCATAGTTAATTATCATAAAAAGTGATGTATATTATTTTTCTTAGTTCAGTTTTTTTTTTTTAAGTTGAATTTTTTGTCACAAGATTTTCACGACATGTATTTAATCATTTCCCATAACGCATATTTATTAAACTCAGATAATATATCCAAAAGTTACACATGCTACTCGTCAAAAATCATTTCAAAAGTACTTTTGATCTTATTTATGTTGTATTCTTCTTATATTCTACAATCATTACAATCATCAAATATAAAGCTATAGATATATCCCATTTTTTTTTATAAATATCAGAGTTTAAATCATACAGGGTATATTTTCCTCCAATCCATTTGTAATAACATAATCAATTAAAAGAAAAATATATTTTTAATGTCTAAATAATACCTAAGTTTATTCAATTAACATAATGTAACATTTTTAAATAAATTACCTTTCTTAATAGTTTTTTTATTGACTAAATATATATTTGTTAACTCTAGTTTGAAATAACGTATTTTATTACTGTAATCTTTTTTTTTTTTAATTATCAGCGTAATAAATTTTTATTTAATAAATTATTTTTTCAAATGCAGGGGTACTCTTATCTTTTAACTTTAAGAATGACGATGAATCCATTCACTTATTCATTGCAATTTTATTTTGCTGTGTTCGCTGTAAAGCAATAGTCTAGGGTTCATCTTACCAACATTTAATTTTTCTTTGTTTTTAAGTTTGAATTAAAATACTCCTATTTTTAATATAATTACCCCAAATATCCTCTATTTTTAAAGATTTTTTTTTTGTTTTATTTCTCTCACCAATATACTTGAATACATAATACAATTTTATGTGAGAACTAATTATTAGATAGTTTGATGAATACCTTAAACTATCAAACCATTTTTGTGACTGAAATTAGAGTATATATGATAACGAAAATTACATCGGTAGATATGAAAAAAAAAATACGTATTACCTAATTGAATCAATACTCTGTAATTTTTCTAATACTTTATAATGTCTAATCAACATCAAGGACAACTAGGAATTAGATGGGTGCTCACTATACACGCAACATAGAAATATTTTTTAATATCACATTATAATTTAAAATGAGGAATTTAAAAAATAAAAAAAGAAATGGTGATATTTTATTGAGTGTTATTTTATAAGTTAAATAAACGGATATCTGAAAACAAAAAAGAGAATAAGCGGTGGATTACCTGGTCCATACGAAATCAAGAGTCAATATCCATTCTAATCTAAAATAAAAAGAAGACATCGTTGTTGTTGAGTTTAGTCTTTATATTTTTTGTTGTCCACGCGCGATTCACATTTCAACCAAACGTGAATAGGAATATAGAACAATTCTCATCATACTTTGAAGCACGGAAATAAAAACAAGAGATAATACAAAAATAAATATATTATTACATAATAAAAAATAAATAGAGATTCCAGAAGTTGTGGGGAAGAAAAAGAATATGCGGAGAGTTATTCGTTTTTTTGCTGCAGCAGCACCATAACGAATGAGAGTGGTGAATTGGAGCACGCAAAGGAAACCTAAATTAACTTAAATTAAATTATTCTATAATATATATTATTACTTAATAATTAATAATTAATTTGATTGATAAAATGTAAAATCACAATGATAACCTAACAGATATATTGTGAGTATTATCTAGTTTGCATATTTGAAAAACAAAACCTAGGGAAGGGGAAGTAACGCAGACCGAAACGCATAACATTCACATTCATATTCACATTGTTAACTCTTAATTCAGCGTGCCGTTTCCTAAGCTTCCTTTTTCTCTATCGCGCTCTCTTTCTCTCTCTCTCTCTCTCTCTCTCTCTCTCTCTCTCTCTTCGCAATCTCTCCAATTACCTTTCTTCTTCGCTTCTCTTCGCTGCCAGGTAAATCACCTTCCTCTATCCCTTTTCTTGTTTTTTTTTTTTTAATTTTTAATTAATTGAGTGAGGGATGATACTTAATTTGCGTTGATTTTGGCTGTGTTTGGAGTTGATCCAATACCCATTGCTCTGTTAATTTCGAATTTCGTCTCTATTTTGCTTTACCACTTGTCGCAATTACCGTACTTGCTTGTTCCTGTTTTTGTTATTACACTGTTTTTTTTTCGAGTGGTGATAATGTTAGGGCTGGAATCCCTATTTGAATTGTGTGCTGTGCGTACGCTAAGTGGTTCGTCAATCCGTTACCGGCGCCAAGTTTCGTTGTTGGTTTTTCCCATTTGACTTTGTTCATTGCTGTATTCTTGGTAGAACTGAGTTCGGTCTCTTTGTTGCTGCTTCCAATTGAAGACATTTTTCGAAACTTTCAGTTTCATTTGTTTTGGGTTATGAACTGAAACTGAATTAGAGTTTTTTCTGTCAATTTCATTTTTGAATGTATGTACTTCCTGATACTGATAGGAAAGCATTGCATTGTACTCATATTAGATCATATTTCCCTTTTTGGCTCTCCCTGCATTGGGCGGTTTTTGTTGTAGATTCTATATTGACTAGTAATATGACCAAAATAATATATAAAAGCGAGGGGTAATTTGCTCACAAGAAATTTGTAAGAGTTTTTCTTCACATGTTTGCTATAGAGCGTATAATGTCCAGTGATTCAGTGAAATTGATTTGTCCTTTTACATGTAGATATTATTTTTACCTTCGTTTTTTTCTTGGGAGCATCTGCATCCTAAGATTTATTTTATCGGGTCGTTCATGGTTTGTCTTAAATGACAGAAACATTTTGCTCTATTTCGAGACGGATAAGGAGCGTATATAACTGACTTGTTTTTTTTTTTTCTTGTTTTTCCATTGTTGGGGTTGGACATTTGCTAGTGGAAGTTTAATACTAAATTAGTCTTCCTTGACCCTTCAGAATATATGTTACTGTATTTAGGCATCATGAAACTTAGGTGTGGCAAGCTAATGCAGCTTAGAGGGGGTCTTTGTGACTTTCAATAACAGGTCCAAGCATAGAATGCATAATGTAAACGTGGGTATTTGGGAATGATTTGAGAATTAGTTCCTGCTTGTTAATTAATCATTATAGCATCTGTTGTACCCTTCTATTTCCATAATTGTGTTGAAAATTAGAACCCTTGAGATTGTATTGAGTGAAGGGATGTGCCTATTTATTTGAGTGGTCAGTCTATCTTCTTGTGCCTTTTATATAGGCAATCAACACTAGATGATGATGCTGGGTTGCATTTTTGTGCCTTCCTGTCTACTTTGTAAATCAGATTTTATCCTCCAATTACCCAAAATGAGATGATCCAAGGTCCCTAGTTGTACGCCTGTCAATTTGAGTTAAACTCTAATAGCCAGCCTCTAGGAGAATAATCAAGCAATAATTTGAAGTCTTTTTAATTCTTCAGAGGGGGGTGACTTTGAAACAGTATTTATATATGCAATAGTTCTGCAAGAGGATTGAAGAGGTTGGTTAAATGTGCATTCATATTAGTTTAAAGACCGTGAGAGAACATGGGATAGTTGATGCGGCTAAGGGGGTGAAATTGTGAGACATCTTAGAAGGCTATTTTGGCTTAATCTTAAACTTCAGGTCGTCCTTGTTTGATTCTTAGGAAATTCACTATTATGTGTGGGTCTCCACATTGTCAACAGGACTTTTACCATTAGGTAGAGGGAGGGACAACTGATCTGAAATCCTATGGGTCAATATGTGTCTATGTATGAGACTCACTTGATCATTTGTATCTTTTCTCCAGTCCTAAAATATAGGTAATTCAATTTTTTAAAAAATCATTTCTAAAGGGATCCAAAATTATTCTTAGAAAGTGGAATTTAAATTTAATTCAACTTTATAAAACTGGCTTAGTCAAAAGAGATCAGCACCCACCTATATATTAGTGTGAGACTTGGAGATTTGATAGCAGATTACATGATAGGCCTGAAAAACTTGACTAAGATAAGCTCTAGATGACTCTTAACACCATTTTAGGAAATTGAATTTTAAATCTAACTTAATTTTATATAACTAACTTGGTAAGATGAGGTTTGCATCCATCTATGTATTAATATTTAGTCATATCTCTAATCAATGTGAAATCTCTAACAATTATCATAAATTATATGCCACTGCACCTGTTTTCGTTGTTATTCCTGCTGCTGATATTTTATTCACAGAAAGGAAAGTTTATTGTTTTTAATTTGTTCTGATATCCAAGAAAGTCTACCATGGCTTGACAATTTTCATTCAAACTTCTAAATTGAATTTGAATTTCATTAAAATCCCCCTTGCCTTTCACATTAGTACTCAATTTGAATTTCCAAAGTATCACTATATTGGTATACATTAATGAATAAATACTGTGATTGCAGGTGCACCTTTTATAGTAACAGAGAGTCAGAAGTGGAAGGTTGTCAGAAATAGATGAAACAGCAGTTATAAATTTATAATGTCTGGACTGATTGAAGGGCTTCCTGATGCTGTTGCAATTAGGTGCCTTGCACGGGTTCCTTTCTACCTTCACCCGGTGTTAGAGCTTGTCTCTCGATCTTGGCAAGCAGCTATTCGAAGCTCTGAACTATTTAGAGCTCGGCAGGAGGTTGGTTCAACTGAGGATCTGTTATGTGTCTGTGCTTATGATCCAGAGAACTTATGGCAGCTGTATGACCCTTTGCGAGATCTCTGGATCAGACTTCCTGTTCTTCCATCAAAGATCAGGCACCTTTCCCACTTTGGTGTAGTTTCCACTGCTGGAAAGTTGTTTGTGATTGGTGGTGGAAGTGATGCTGTTGATCCGTTGACTGGGGACCAAGATGGTTGTTTCGCAACGGATGAAGTCTGGTCATATGACCCTGTAGTCCGACAGTGGGCCCCTCGTGCACCAATGCTTGTCCCACGTTCTATGTTTGCATGCTGTGTTTTGGACGGGAAAATTGTTGTAGCCGGGGGCTTCACTAGCTGCAGAAAATCAATATCTCAAGCAGAAATGTATGATCCTGAGAAGGATGTCTGGATTCCAATGCCCGATCTTCATCGCACTCATAATTCGGCCTGTTCAGGGGTAGTGATTGGTGGAAAAGTGCATGTACTGCACAAGGATATGTCAACAGTGCAAGTTTTAGACAATGCAGGGCCCGGGTGGATTGTTGAGGAATGTGCATGGCTTCAGGGTCCGATGGCAGTCGTCCGTGATGCGCTCTATGTGATGAGCCATGGATTAATCCTCAAACAGGACAAAGAAGTGAGAAAAGTTGTGGGTTCGGCATCTGAGTTTCGAAAGAGAATTGGATTTGCGATGGCTGGACTAGGTGATGAGTTATACGTGATTGGAGGCGTCATTGGCCCTGATAGATGGAATTGGGAGATTAGGCCATTATCCGAAGTTGATGTTCTCACACTTGGAAATGAGAGACCAACTTGGCGCCAAGCAGCTCCAATGACTTGGTGTCATGGTACTATTCTTGGTTGTACACTGCTGAGAATTTAGGCTGTCGCATTCTAGGTTGTAGTGTTATTTGTTCTCGCAGGATTTGGATACCTTCGTAGACAAAGAATCAGTCGTTCAATGGTTTCCCTGTTTTGTATGTAAGCCATAATATTTGTCCTTGTTTTTATGTTGATCACATGCAGTAACGAGTTGTGTTTCTGTATCTGTTCTGTTTGTAGTAAAACAGTTAATGATCACCATTAACAAGGCAACAAATCGGTTCTATTGATATTCCTACCTTGACATTCATCACTTCACTAGGAGAAATAAATTTCATTTAGCCATTCACCTTTTTTCTTTTGTTTGATTGTTTTGATTTTGTTTTTTCCTTTTAAGAAAAGTGAACCATTTCTGACTAACAAATTTTTTGGACGGAAGATAATTTGACAAGGTAAAGATTTCAGAATTGACTTTATATGAAACTCGAGAATACTATTGAAGGAGAAATCTTTCACTCTCAATATCAATATCAATACTAAAGAGGAAATAACAGTGTTACAATCTGCTAACAAGTTGAAAGTAAATGCTAGCAAGGAAGGGAAAAGGGTAACCATTTCAGGAGGTAGGGTTTAATGCATGGATTGAAACATACCATCTTGGGTCTCTGATACTGAATTAGAAGAGGATTAAAATAAAAGAAGGGAAAACATTCAATTCTCTTAGGTCCTAATTATGATCGGAAAGGACAAAATGTCTTAATACTTGCGGAAAATTTAAGAAGTTCAAGCCTTATATTTCATTCAATGGATTCAAGTTAGCTTTGAGAGAAAAAGGAAACAAAGATTGAAATATTTGCTTTGTTTGGATAGAAAGAGAATTTAAAAATGAAAATTAATAAAAATTATATGAATCAAGTAATATTTTAGCGAAAATAGAGAGTTTACTTGTAAGATAAAAATTTAAAAAAAAAATGTATTATTTTTACCTTAATTCTATTTTCATTAAACATTCTTACTTACGCAACATTTTTGTCATAAACGATTTTTCATAACAAAAACGAGTGGGTTATCTCAATCATTTTATCATCTCCAACTAAAATTAAAATAAAAAAAAAAAGATAGGAAATGAAAAAGGTAAAAACAAAAATTGTAATATATTGTAAAAGCTCAAATTTTAAACATGACTTTTATATTAAAAAATGAGTTAAAATAATTTTAAAGTCGAATAAACTGAGTGTAACTAATGAGACACGCAAAAAAAATTGTTAATATATAGAAGAAAATTACTATTTTTTTTTCGAAATTATAAAAAAATAAATTAAGGGGAAATGGCTTATGTTAAATTTAAAAAATAGAAAACATATTTAAAGGTGGAGGTTTTATTTTTGTTAGTGGGTTACAGAGAGACTAGAAAGCCCAATATTTGGAACGGAGAAGCGCCAAACCCTAAGACGGAGGTTAGTTTCTCACTGGCAGCATGGATTCGGAAACCAAGAAGGACATAGAAGTTGCTCCGGCACTCATCGCCGTTCACCCCGACCAATGCTCCGTAGCCGTCGCCGTCGGTCATCACCTTCGCGTCTTCGACCTCCTGTAAGCAAAACTTCATTTTCTCATTTCACTTCAACTCACTTGTTATACTGATAAACCCGCAGTGCCGGTTCCGCAGTTTCCTTAACGGATGACTCCGATGCCTCCCCCTTCCACACCGATAACATCAGAGCCATTCGCTTCGGCGCCAAAGGAAAACTATTCGTCTCCGCCGGTGACGATAAAACTGTCAAGGTCTGGTCAACACAGTCATGGCGTTGCATCACCAGCGTGTAATTTCAATCTCTCTCTCGCTCTCGTTTTGTGTTGGTTCACCTGCACTCTTCCAATTCAATCATTGATTCTTTTCCTTTTTTTGCTGATGATATTAGGTCCTCCGAGAAGAGAGTGTCCGCAGTTGCAATTAGCGACGACGGAACCTACGTTTGCTTCGCCGACAAATTCGGCCTTGTTTGGATTGTGGATCTCGATCCTCCGTTACGCGATAAGAAACCGGCACCTCTTCTTTCTCACTATTGCAGTATCATCACTAGCTTGGTCTGTCACGTCACGTGTTTTTTCTTCCTTAATTTACTTAACTTTCTTCTAATTGTTCCTATGCCGTTGTCTTATGCAGGAATTTTCCCCTCATGGTCGCTTCATTTTAAGTGCTGATCGTGATTTCAAAATTCGTGTGAGCTATATTATTTCAAAGTTCGTCTCCGCTATTGCTTTTTATTTTTTCACTAATAATTATATCCATATCGCAGGTTACTTGTTTTCCCAAGAATCCCTTAAATGGAGCTCACCAGATACAAAGTTTCTGTCTCGGTCATACAGAGTAAGAGTTGCTTCTATTATTCTTGAATGTGATGACGTTCAATGACTGCCGTTATCAAATTTTCATGACTGTGGATACTTCGTATGGTTGCGTAATTTATTCTAGTGTTAAACAAATTTCAAATGCTCAATTCTTATTTCATTATTATATTAGAGAAAAATGAGTTGGCTAGAAGAACTTGTTATTAACAGAAAAACAACAATGGATGGAGAAAGAATTAAATTTAAAAATATAATGCATATTTGGGATCCATTAAAGTAGGTTAGGAACTCAAATTAAATTTTAGCACAAGAGAAAATCACGGAAAGTTCTTTGGTTATATGTGGTACTAATGAGTTGAATTCACAAAAAGTGTATTAGAAACCTGTAATGCATTCTAGCATTGGAGATGGCCTAAGTTATTGAGATCATCTTATAAGAGATATTTTCAGAAGGATTGTTTCTCGTACGCGTACTTTCCTACTAGACAAATGAATGTAGCTGTCTTGTTTTTTTCTAAATAAAGTTTTCTTCCTGATTTTAGAATAAATGAATATGTCTTTGCAGGTTTGTTTCCTGCCTTGCTTTCGTTCAGGCTCAGGAATGCCCTCAAGGTCTTCTTCTCTCTGGCAGTGGTGATGCCACAGTTAGTAATTCATTCAACCCTTCAGGATTCAGGCATACTTTCTATTTTTCTTTTAGATGAAAGCAGTATGAAACTGTGAATTGATTTTTTCAGGTTCGGTTGTGGAATGTCGACTCTGGAGCACTTCTAGATACTTGTGAGGTTGCAACTAAGGTATTTCTTCAATTCTTGGTGGCTCAACGAAAGCATTTCGAAAATTATTACTGGACTTGCCAATTCTTCACATAAATGAAATAAATTTTATTTATATAAGGTTGTGGATTTGACCTCTTTTTTTGCTATTGAACTTGGTTTTTACTTTCTTATTCTGCATCCTCTGTTTCCAAAGGCAGGACTTTTAGAGTCTGATGACAAAGCAGAGGAGCATGACCATGCTGTTACTGATTTATGCACTGTCCTTGATGGTTTGCTTGTTGCGGTGGCCATTCAGAGGCAAGATTATCACTATAGCATTCTCTCATTTCTCACTGGGAGAATTTTGTTTGGTTTTCTGACAAGTTTATTTGATAACGCTGTAGTTTGCAAGGAATAATATTGTTGAGTTGCAATGTTTCTGCAAAAACTCTTTCTGTTGCCAAGGTATCGCTCTTACACATGCTTGAAGTGACCATTATTAACTTGTGTCATTCTGGTTATATTTAGTTAGGGTTTGTTTCTATTTTTAACATGTGAAGTTAGATTTGTTCTCATGTGTTAACTATTGTTACGAAAACAATCCTAACTGGCTGATACATAAGAAAGGACATATGTTTCTAATGGCGGGCATTTATAATGATGGGAACTCCAGGTAGTTTCAATTGCTGGAGAAGCCTTTGTCCCTACATGCTTGGCGAGCCCCTCTGCAGGGAAATTGTGGATGGTTACTGGTGTCTCTACTTTACCTGGTTGCAATTATCCCGCGTTGGCTCGTGTAAAAGTAATTTCTGGTATAGATGATGAACAAGAACCAGTTGTTATGGGAGACGATGGCATACCTGGGGGAGAAAAGCTGCTAGAAACGTTGCAAGGAACAGCATCCGTTGATGACAATGCTTTTTTAGCAGCAGCTGAGGCTGTCAAAACAGCAATGGGTCAGCTGTTGATAAAAAAACAATACCCTTCAGAGAATAGAGAATCTAGGAAGAAATGCAGAAATGATAGAAAACTCAAGGGTTAGCATTTTTGTTTTTCATTGTTTTTATTTATATATGAAGCAGATTAGCACGGTCTCCTTGATCACCATTTTCCGTAGAAGATTCTTGACGATCCATTCTATTTATTCTGATAAACTGTGCATCTGATATATTAAAACCAGATTGCCATAAATTTTGTTGTAAGTCATTCTAACATTGTTCTCAACATATTGTATCTTTTTGTTCATCTCTGTTACATTTATCTATAGCACGAGGCCACGAATTATCAGTTCTAAATAACGATAACACGAGGCAAGTTTCATATTGCGTGCAATTTCATATTCAGTAGATCACTTTGACTCTCAACTAGTGTTTATGAGTTGAAAAAACAGGATACAAATATATATTTTTTGAATTTAATCTAAATTGATGGATTTAATTAAAATTTAAAAATACATTAATAAATTATTTATAATTTGGTTTGGATATAATTCCTTTATTATTATAGAAAACGAATTAGTAAAATAATCCAACAACGTTAACAAAACATACGTTGATAAAAAAAAAAAAAAAACTTATTTTTTAAATGTTTCCTTCCCTTTTATTAGTTGCTATACAAATAATCACTAATGCATGAAAGGTGGCGAATTGAAATTTGAATAACTGAAAAAATCATAAAAATTGTAGGATTCATTTGATGAAAAAAATTGTTATAATCTCGAAAAGGGTCTACGATTACATGATCGATAAATAATGTATAATAGTTAATCCTATAAGTGATTTTCAACTGCTTATAGCCTTTAATCCTTATATTATTTCTTAAGATTTTTCACCATTTGCTTCAATCCTTGCAGATACAAAGAGAATGTACATTTGTTGCGTCAAACCCAAACAAAACAAAGATCTGACTACTTTTGCTTAGAATGGTGGAACGGTGTATAATTCCTCATAAACAAACTAACAGAGATAATATCTCACCTTGTGACCCCAACATTACAATTTCATAACACTCGAAAACTATAAACCTTAAGAGTCCATGATCCACGATTCTCAGTGATATTTATTTTAACCACGTTGCTTTAAACCAACTCCGAAACCTGTAACGGATTATTATATTTTTTTAATGGATCATCAATATATATATATATATATATATTTTGAAAGTCCTAATAATCTTAAAAAAATAATAATCAAGAAGACACATTAGAAGTTCTAATCGGGTAATTGATTTTAATTTCCCAGTTCTAATTTGAAGTTATTTTTAGATTGGAGAGAGATTAGATTTTTGTATTGAGTGTATAATGACCTAACATTCTCAAGAGAAATGGTGAAGATAACTTAGAAAAGCAATTATAGAAATCCTTGAACAAAACAGGTCTTCTTTTTAACCTTGTCCAGAACAGTGTCTTGTCCTTATCACAGTTTTTAAATTGTGATGATCACATTTTCATTCCCATTAATATCTTTATTTTGTTATTTTTGGGTAAAATGAGTTTATTCCTGTAGTCAATGAGTTCATTCCATGGATGACGCGTCTGGGCCCATCTCATCATATCAATGATACATCAACACGTCAGCATCGATTTAGGTGAAAATATTAATAACAACCGAAATGATTGAATTGATGAGTTCAAAAACCATTGCTTCACTCATTTCATCCTCTTAACTCATAATCATACCAAGTTGGCGCTGTTATTACAATCAATATCTCACAAACTAATACTTTCACCAAATAAATAAAATTAAAAACCTATGCTTTTACACACAACCAACGTTATATATATAAATAAAATCGCCCACATCATGAAGTTGGTTTAAGTGATTACCATTAAAAAAATGTTCCAATTATAGAATTTTTAAAATCATACAAGAAAATTAAGAAGAGACTAAAATTATAATTGGGTTAAAAATAAATTAAAAAAAAATGTTGTATTGATTAAGTCTCAATCATTACCCACCAAAGGCCATGGATTAAGTGCACCATGCATTTCTTGTATTATTAACTAGTCTGAGATATAATGATTTTATTAATGGAAAACAACTTCATTCAAAAATTGTTTGGTAGATGCTCACGTGGCTTTCTAACCTTTTCCAGGAAGAGAAAGTGAGAAACAATGGAAATTGAAGCAGTGAAAGAATAGCTTGACATGCCACTATGCGTGTACGGACACGATTCTTAGTTTTACGAAATATAACTGCCGTATACATCTCTATAATGTATACGTATATCTATACAGTGAAGAAAATATATTTTTACAAACACAAATATCCACTATAACTTTTTTAATCAATGATTAATAAAATCGATTCCAATAGACAGCGTGAAATACGAATGCATTTTAAAATTATAATAAATACGAAGCTATTTGGAGCATTAACATGACCAAGTTAAAGAAGGAGAGAATCTCGATCTCAATAACGAATTTAGATCATATGATGTTAGTAAACATGACAACATGACATTCTAAAAAAAAAAATAGAAAATGAAAATAATAATAATAATACGTGTTGTGTTGTTTCGGACAACATCATCCTCATCCCTAATGTGTCTAATGCTATATGGTTCTGGCAACGTGGTCCTGTGTTTCTTTGACATTTATCTGAAACATAGCCGCACACCAAAGATTGAAGTAATTATCGTAGGTTTGGCAAAAACTTCATCCTTATCCAGAAAACCGAGTCACGTAAATTTCGTGATGAAAACCATGCATAGAGAAGAATGGGAAGAACGTAATAAGATCCACGGTGTGATAAGAAGGAAGGTGAAATTTGACTGTACCATATGGGCTAAATGATTGGTGAGAATTTGTAATCATATTTATCGAAGGTTTAAGATAAAAAGTGATTAGAGTCATTGGACTGTGATTAAGGTTTCACTAATCTAAGATCCATGACAGCGAAAATTATAAATATGGATCGAAAATAAAAGATAGGATGATTCACATTTATTGCATATTTATTACTGTTTTACTGAATTCCCGAACGGACAATCAATTGACTTAAACATCGAAGACCTTTTAATAGGTACATTTCTGGACGATTGAAGAAAAGAAAGAGATTAGAGCGGAAGACCGGACGATTCTAAAAAAAAATTATAAAGGTATTTCGTTACTCGACTTTACAACTGAAAGATTAACAAGAATATTAACTATGATGATTTGCAGACTGAGTATGGGAGTTCCATTTCCAAACCTTGCTTTTGGGATCCCTTCACCATATTTGGCTGCATTATAATTAACATCAACTTAGGGTGGTGACACTCTACCTAACTCCTTTACCTTATTCCTCCATCACTATGTCTCAACTCTTATTGTCTTCTAGCTACCCTAATTACTAACATTTTTTCACCACATTTATAACACTTTCACTTTATACAACTTTTTTTTTTTTCTCAATCCTTATAATGTCATATAAAGTTTGGTATTCTACACTCACTTCACATTAATATTACACAATCAATGATATTTACTTTTATTTAATAACGTTATTAGTATTTCAATTATGTTATTATTGTTTTTAAAAATTTTCACATCAACATATACGATTGGTTTATAGTATAAACTAAAACAATCTTTATCTTATGAATTAATTTAGTAAGCTTAAGTTTTATTGCTTTAAAATCATATACGAGATATATAAAAATCCATTATCGGCTCCATTTGATATTCTTTTTCATACATAACTTTTTTAAGCAATTATGTTTGTGTGTAAGCAATTCTATCCAACATACAGTATTATCTAACTTAGTAACTTTCATAAAGGAAATTTGCCCATGGTTAAGATTTTCATTCCTTATTCATATAGTAGTAAAATTTAAAAATTTAAGTGTCATCTATTTGATTTAGTAAAAGAGTTAATCTCCGTATTGGAAAAAAGGTTTGTGGAAACTTTAATTCAAAAAGGTAAAGTTAATCATTCTAATGATTAATTTTGTTATTTTAAAGTTTCTGAGTTAGCTAGTGTTTGATGGATGGAGCCAAGTTTAGAACGAGTCAAGTCAAATTGTAATAATTTTATTAGTTTAATCTATATTTTAATTGTTGGATTATTAGTTTTAAAGATGTCATGTAACAGTCATTTTAACACTGTGAGATAATAATTGATCAGGATTGTTATATAACTGAATGAAATAAAAACATATAATGACAAAAAAAATCATTTTTCATCTTCGCATCCCGTGACACTGATTCAAGTAAAACCAAGTTCGAATCTTTTATACGATATTTCTGCTTTACACACTGTGAATGAAAAACATAATTAATAAAAAAACAAAAAATGCTTCTGGTATATACATTTGAGGTTGAGGATGACTCTTCTGTTCGTCTTGTTCAATGCACCAACATACAACATCATCAAAGATTTCGTTTTGATGTAATACCTATTTATATATTCTAAGCTGATATTATTTTTAGTTCATATAATATTTTTAGTTAAATATATATATATATATATATATATATATATATATATATATATATATATATATATATATATATATTTGTTAAGATAAATTCTAAATTATAAAACATTTATAGATTTATTCAAAATTAAATTTTAAAATTAATTTAATTTTACAAAATTTATTTTTAAGATAAAATTTACTTACATTCATATACTTGAAATAGAGCTTATTTTCTCTTTGATTTCAAATGAAATTAAAGAAGTAATTCAAAATAGTGTTTTACAAAATTTGGTTTCCCGTATGCATTATGTAACCAAACATCCCATGTTATCCAATAATTCTAAATACACGCCAAATATTTCAGTTTGCAGTTTCTACACTCCTCTTTCGCCACGTTTTTTTTGTCCACGTGGAGCTTCCGAAAACAGTATGGAAAAATAAATTACAATATTTCGTTTAAAAATTTACAATCCTTATATAATTTTTTATGTTTAAAGAATAATATTATGCCCTAGAAACTCTGGTAAACATAAATTAATTTGATTTCGAAATTTATGAGAATTGGATCTGAAAGCTTAACGGTTTCAGATAAATCGTGTGTTCCAAACACAACCACGTGGACGGGTGCTGATATTTTCCATGTTTCCAACTTTATATTTTAAATTACTAGATTCCTTGTAATCGATAACGAGAACTAATTCCACACACTGATTTTTAAATATTCCTTTGTTTATAAATAGAAAAATGATTAAATACCCGAAATTAATTACCGTTTTCTGGCAGAAAATATGTTTTTGTCTTATATAAAGTATAGGATACACGGCCCAGTAAGGAGAAAGTGGGCCCTGGATAAGATAGAAAAAGACACGGCTCTTTGGTGGGCCCATCTGAGCCAACGGATAAAAGAAGTACGTTACGTGGGACAGGTAGGTTTCGTTAGTGGGTCCCATCCCACGAGGATAAGCAATACGCATTATGCAGTCTGCGTCTCTGTGCCTTGTGTCGCTTTGTATATCTTACATAATTTATTTATTTATTTAATTTAAAATGCAAAACATTAAAACTTAAATCATTAACTCGATATCTTGTTACCATGGCTTATATTTTTCTGAATGTTTTAATTATATTTGATGATTATTTTAGGTAGTTAGGAGATTATTTGTTGTATATTTAAAAGTTTTACTAAGAGAGAGAGAGATAATGAAAGTAAATTCTAAAATAAAATGAGAGGATTAGCTGGTGTGTCTGTTTCCCTGTTGAGGCACTGTGCAAAAGAGAGTGTGGACAAAATACCTTCCATTACCCAACAGAAGATTGAAATGTTCAAAACGGACAAAAATAAACCTCTTTATTCACACACTTGGATGGTTGGAGATCAATTACATTAAAACAAAATAAAAACCTCAAATTAAAACCTAATTTTTCAATACCATCTATCCTAGCTCATACATAATATAAAAACTTAATTATAAAAATATTTTTTTACATTCAAAAATATACTTCTTTCAATAAAACCTATTTACAGAGCAAATCTTATAAGGGTATATTAACTTTTTAACACGCTAAAATTCTTATATAATGCCATATACTTTTTCAAACAAATCTTTATATATATGTTTATTGTGGGAACAAGATCAACTATCTTCGACAAAGTTTCAAACTTCAATAAGTTTGGATTATTCCAGTCTTTCTCTTGAGAACTTTTTATCTTTTACTTGTAAAATATATTCCAATGTTTTAAGTCAGCAAGTGATTATTCGATTATCAAAACCAATTTCTATTAATGTAATAAATACAACTATCTATCTTGTTATCTCACACTTATATTAATACATTTTTAAAATAAGCTTTTAGTTAGAATTGAGTTAATGACAATCTAAAAAATGATAAATATACTTTATTTTTAAATGTGTTTAATTTACAACATGATCAACTAACATAAATTTGATCAATCGTCCTCTCACTCTCTGATAATAATTGTCTCATCTTCGAGTAAAAAAGAGCAAAAACATTAATCGTTCGATCAATGTCTAATATGATGGTTGAAAATATTCACCTTTAAGTCAATTGTTGATGAGAGGATCACACAATAAAATATATATTAAAGTTTTAGAAATTTTGTTCTAGTAGATAATTTTTATACATAAATAACTTTTTTTTACTCTTCTTGTTAAACATTTTTTTTTGTATAAATAAAGTTGTTGAATTTCAGAAATTCTTGTTGCTGTGTACATACTGCAACTCTGTAATTTTTTACAAGATACAATTACTTTTTGTCAAGCAACAACCTGAGAACTAATGATATTTTCAAACATTTGTATTAATTAAAAGTTACAAATAAATTTTAAAAGTGATATCATACGTTAGAACAACAACAACAAAAATATAAATTAATACCTTGTATTATATTTTTATAAAGTAGATGATTTAGTGCGTCTTTTTAGATTATCATAAAACCATTTAATTTAGTGATATAATGAGAATTTTATCCAAATTATTGTTTTAAAATACATGGAAGATGAGTTAATAGAACAATTGTTTGATCGAAAAGAAGTATAAAAAAAGTAATGATTGATAAACAGATAAATAAAATATAAAAATATATGTGGAAAAAAGATACTTTATTTTTTAATTTAATTTCACCAATTTTTTTAACCAAATCTCTTAAATTAATTTCTTCCTTTTTTTTTTCTATTTTTTGGTACTCTATGATGTAAAACAATGACCAAAGAGGAAGAAAAAAAGAAAATGTAACTTAAATGTCGATAGTATAGTCAGTATGCAGAAATTTCTATAATTTAATATTCTTTTAAATTAAAGTTTTATTTTGATAGAGACAATTGTTTACATTAAAATTTTTAATTACTTCTCTCTGCACGCAAATCTGAGGATTAAAATTATTTTTGTTTTATACTCATTCCTTAATGAAACAATAATAGTAATATAAATTTTTTTGTGGAAAATATATATATTTTTATTTTAATTTCTAATGCCCAATTAAGTTCAAATTCATCTTCATAATAATTTAATATTTTTATAAAACAATGATTTCAATACATTAATATGTTTTTAATGTAAAATATATAATGATAATATTAAACACGTTAGTCAAACATAAAAATGAAAACATTCTACATTTGATTCTGAAATCTAATATATATATTAATTTCTGTATTTTGTTATAGTATAAGTTGAAAGGCTGATATTTAAATAACACTAAATGATGAAGATGAGATAAAAAAATTTAAAAAAAGTTTTTGTTGAGTCAAATTAAAAAATAAAATGAGATAATACATAGATATGAAGACAAAATTGCATTTCAACATATATAGTAATAACGTTTGATTTTCATGCACACGACTCCTTTGCTTCTCCTTCGTTTATCTCTGAACTGGCATGTGAATACAAACACGACTCTCTCTTTCTCTCTCTTCTCTCTTTTTTTTCTCTTCTTCTTTATTGCTCCAAATCCAAAGCTCTTTATTTAAACTCCCAGACTTTGCAGCATTAAAACAGAAAAAGAAAAATAGAAAAATCAAAAAGAGTGAGGAGTCAGTGATGGGGAGGAAGATGCAGCAAGTGCATGTGCTTGGTAACCAAAACCAAACAAAGTTCAAGACTTCATTTTTGGGATGATGCTTTTCTCAGACACAGCATCAAATCCAAAACTGTTTGTTTTTCGTCATCTGTTTCTGAACGCCACAGATCAAATGGCAGAGCTGCTGCTGATCACATGCCTTTCACTACTTTTTCTCATTCAATATCAAAACTGACCAAAAAAAAAAAAGATAACTGAGAGGAGGCAATTCTGTTTTCAGTTTTTGTGTCGTTTTTTGTGAGTTTGAATAACGAGTTACAAGTACAGAAACATTCCCAGTACGCCAGACAGGCTTCAGTGTTAGAACCAGGAAAAGGACCTTTGCTGGTGATTTTTGTAATAGCAATCTGCATCCGTGTGAGTGGTTTGTTATTGCCAGTGCCATCACTCTCTATAACCATTTTGGGTGAGTTTTACTTATCATAAATATTTCACCATCCTTGTAACATTTTGTTATTGGTATTTTTTTCTAATTTTGAGTTGATCTTGGTTTAGGAGTAAAGTTTCCTTGTGGGATCATTTTCCTTCTACTTATGCTGCTGAGGAACAGATCAAGAGCAGTGAGCAAGCCAGGTTTGATGGCTGATCATAGCTCTCAACAATCACCCAGTCAAAACTATGCTAAAACTATACCCTCTCTGTTTGGGTCACCAAAATTCAGAGATTTCACCAACAAGTGTCTCTCCTCTGGAACCGAGGCCTTAAGGAGCCCAACTTCGATTCTTGATGCCAGAGCATTATCCCCTTTTGTTTTTGGAAATCCATTCTCAACTCCTCCAAACAAAATCAGAACTTCCTGGGACAAGCCTGATTCAAAGGGTCTTGGTCTTGCTCTTGTTGGTGCTTTCAAAGATGAGGATAACCCGATTCGTGACCATTCTGAGACCAACAAGGGAAACGTTCTGCTTAGAGTGAAAATCCCATTTGAATCTCAGACGTGTGCTGATGATTTTGGAACCAAAACCAAGGATTCAAAAAACTCATCAGGGTCAGGAAGTTTTGCAAAGGATGATTGTGCTTCGACATGTGTGAGGGCTCTGTCTTGGAGTGAGATGGAGCTTTCTGAGGAATATACATGCGTGATATCCCATGGACCTAACCCAAAAACCACACACATATTCAATAATTGCATTGTGGTGGAGACCTATTATTCTCTTCCCCAAAACCAAAACTCTCATTCTGCTGCCTCCTCAAATTTCCTCAGCTTCTGTCACACTTGCAAGAAACATCTTGACCAGACCAAGGACATCTTTATTTATAGGTACACACGCTTTTTCCATCCCAACCTTTATAATTTGCATTACTGATATTTATAATCTCAGTCTTCTTCTGTAACTCCTCAACCACAACACAACAAAACTAGAGATCCTTTTAATCATGTACTCTGTCATTTTTTCTTTCAACAATATCCCGACATGAATAGCACTCTATAGTCTTTTTATTCATTCATTGATCTTATTTAGTTTAATCGAGCTGAACAAAGTTTAAGGTAATGAACTGGTTTACTTTTGTGCAGAGGAGAGAAAGCTTTCTGTAGCAGGGAGTGCCGCCACCAAGAAATGGTGCTGGATGGAATAGAAAATTTAGAGTTTGAAAGCAATGGCTTTTCTTGACTTCACCAGCGTGCTTTGCATGCACCCTGGCTCCAAAGTCCTGCATTTTGATGAGGATAATAACCGGAAAAACGCACAAAGTCAAATCCAAATTTTCCATTCGTCATGATTTTATTACAAGACTAGGAATAGTTGTAGTAACTAGTTACTAGTTAGTATTTCATTGTAATCAGTAATGTCCTTTTTTTCCTTTTTATTACCACCCTTTTTGAACAAGTCTTTTGCGCTGTTAATTTTCTTTTTTTGCGTCCTCTCCCTTGCAAATAGAGATAAGAGAGGATGTTGTAGAGTTCATTCCAAGTGATGACTAATTTGATTGCTTCTTCTGGTTTTGGAGTGAAGCAGACGATGATGTGTGATTGAAAACAGTGCCTTTCTTTTTCTCCTTCCTTCGAGTTTATGATAATGATGGTGCTACCTATTGTTTTAGAAGAGGACCTGTTAATTATTTCTCACAAAGATTCCTCTCTTTTTCTCTCTCTCTCTCTCTGCATGAACTCTATTATTATCATCCTTAGTCATTGTCCTTCTCACCCTTCCTTGAGTTGATAAACAATTCAGCAAACCATTATAATAATACTCTACAAAACTGACAATGACACAAAAAATATACATAGGCTAAAAGTCCTTTTCCTTACCCATTACTTCATTATCCAATTATTTTAATATTAGGTTACGCTTAGAAACTTTGATACGCATTAAATCCAAAATCCTCATTTTTCAAAGGTTTTTTGAGTTAAAAGCCGTATGTGATGAATTAATTAAATACCCGAAATTCTTATTCCACATCCAAACAGCCTGGTCCTAATCCATAATAGTGAAGCCAAGAGATTACTGTCAGAGAACAGAAAAGGTATGAAATAACTGGAGTGATGATTAAAGGAAGGAGCAGAAGTAAATGGAGTTGAAAAGGCGAAAGATTTATGTGACAAAAAGAAAAAGGCCAAAAGAGATGAGGTAAAGGTGTCCTAATGTCCTATACTATCATAAGCTTTAATCACCTTGCTATCTCTTTCTCCCTTCCCCATTCTGCCTTTCAATAACTCATTGAATCATTGCCTTCACACACTTCTGGTAACTCTGGATCACTTGGATAAAGATACCATGTTGCCATTTTGAACATAAATGACTTCATCATAACTTATTGTTTTCAGCATGTAAACATTTATGGAATATAAATAAAAGTGAAATTGGTTTTTACAAACATAAATATACATTAACCTCGTAATATAATAAGAAGTGGACTATATGTCTAAAATATGTATCTACTTACACCATCCACTAGTGCAAAAACGCTGTTTAACGTCACCCATAAGACGTCAGTTTCGTGAAAAACCGACGTCTATTACTGCACGGTGGTATTATCGTAAATATATTAGTAAACTAGACGTCAGTTTCGATGTTAGGCGACGTCTATGACATTATAGACGTCGCACCTGCCACAAACCGACGTCCAAGACCCTGAGGTATGTGATAAGACGGTCAATTCGACGTCGGCTAGAAAAGGACACTGACGTTCAAGTTACTGAAGGAAATCAAACGTCAACCGATTCAGCTTTAGACGTCGGATCCCCTGAAAACTCGACGTCGACTGGGCTACAATTAATGTTGTTCACCTAATTCCCATGCGCTTAGACGTCACATAGTCAAACGGCGACGTCTAAGGCCTGTCTGGAAGGCGGGAAGACAAAAATTCTTCAATTTAGACGTCGGTTCTGAATGTAAGCGACGTCTAAGTTCCTGTAATTGATTATTTTCACCAAATTCAAGGGTTTTAGACGTCGGCTAGGAGGGGCACCGACGTGAACTACCCCTGACAGGAAATCAAACGTCAATCTTTTCAGCTTCTTGACGTAGAATAGACGTCGTATCCCCTGAAACACCGACGTCTATAGACATCGGATCCCCTAAAAACCCGACGTCTATAGACGTCGATTTCTGGAGCAACCGACGCCCCATTTCATTTTAAATAGACCGCTGACTCTTCTCGCCATTCAGTTTCTGATCGTGTCTTCATCTCTTCTCCTTTTTCTCTGCTTCTCCTCTTCTTTTACTCGCTTGCGCACCTCTACTTTTTATCTCTTGCGGCATTGCATTGTCGTTTCTCATAACGTCATTGTCTTCGTCCTCTCCTTTTTCTCTCTTGCATCTCAGGTGCGTGGTTTTTTTTTATGCTTACCGTTTAAACTTTCTTTAGTTTTTTATCGATTATCTTATCGTTCAACTGATTAAAATTTGCTTTCTTTGTGGTGTGTTTTAGTGCAGTTTTGATCCTCTCTTTGGGTAACATAGTGCAACATTCTCCCTTTGCTGGTTTCCTCACAAGAACAGTGGCGATCTTTTGAGTTTTCTAGTTCTTCCAACCCAAAATGGAACTTGAGTCCTTGTCTACTTTTCGACACCGTAATTTTTTTCTGTTGCGGTTGAATAATGGGAAGTAGCCATGGACCCAGGTTCGGTTTTGGGTTGAAAGCACTGGAAGATTCAAAAGACGCAAGCTTTTTTTGTGGGAAAACTAGCAAGACGAGAGTGTTACACAATGCTACCGAAAATCTGGATCAAAACTGCATTAAAACACAACGCCGTTGTTAGACGTCGGCTAGTGCCTGGTCCGATGTCTATAAGAACATAAACGTCGGTTAGTGTCATCTTCAACCTCAATATATATTCATGTTGACGTCGGTTTAAGCAAAGATGGACGTCTATATAGAGTAATTAGACGTCGGTGGATATAGTTAACAGACGTTTATATGGATGTCGGTTCTGAGGAATTGCGACGTCCCATAGACGTCACTCGTATAGACGTCGGATGTGAAAATGACGTTAAAAGGCCAAATTAACCAACGTTAAATAGCGTTTCTGCACTAGTGATCTCAATCTCATATAAGGAAATATATACATCTCATAAATCTGATATTATATTAAGAAATGAATTTTAAACATAACTTGATTTTACAAAATCGACTTGAAATATGAATTTTATACTTACTTGTATAATGTAAACTCGTTTTATTTTTAATCAATATAGCATCTCTATCATAATAAAAAAAAATGGTGAATATGCTATATTGAAGTCTCATTAGCGACAATAATTAATTAAGGCCACCCAAGTTATTAGGTAATATCTTGGTTTTGTTAGATGGTTTTGTTGCAATTCTCACAATATTTGTTGTTGTGTCCAGTAGGTTTGGAATGAGAAGGGTTCTTGGTGGAAGCAGAAGATCCTTTGATAGAAGTAGTAAACGCAATGAAATCTTGGGATGAAGGAAAGGAAAGTACACCAAGAAACTCTCATTCATGTTGTACTATCATAGAAAAACCTCTTCACAAAGGAAGGCATATAATCCATCATCATGATCTAAGAGCGAACTTGAGAATAACTATCAATCAACCCACAAAAAAAGCAAATGACACAATCATCTTTACATTCTTTTTTAAGTTGAATAAGAAGATCACAAGAATAGGAAGGAGAACAGGTGCAAGAATAAGATACATTTAAAATTAAGATCTTAATGCGAGTATAATATTTAGAAGAACAAAAACAATAACAAAGAATTGTTTTGACTATTATAAGTATCAAAAATCATACAAAGAACATGTAGAGAGACGCAAAAGATTTTTCCACTGATAAAGTTACTTTTTTTCCTTTTCATTTAGGACAAAATCAAGTAAAAATAACATGGGTGCTTACTCTACATCTTTTAAAACTTGTTAATTTAAAATCACCAATCTGGAACATGAATTTTATAATTTAGGATTATAGGTTTAAGTGCACTTACCTCAATGCACCAATTAATCTCAAATGCAAGTCTCGGTCCACTTGTCTTATAGAATTCACAACTTCAAACACTTCTTAATCACGAGATGAATATGGAAACAACAAATCACACACCTAACCGGTCAAATAAAAAAGTCACACGCACAATTTTGGTATTTAGCAAGAAAAGGTTTTGGTGAAACAAAGATCAACATGTACAGTAATATATGAATATCAAGAAATAAGCTTTAGGATACCTTATACGTAATTTTGCATTCAATCTTTATTTAATCTTTTGTATTTATTTGTATGTTTTCTGTAATTTAATTTCTATTACGCTTAATTATTAGATAACTTCTTAGAATAACGTAATAGTTCTAGGTCCATGGTCTAGATATATCATAGCTAACTTTTAGGTAAGTTTTATGTTTTGATGAGGTATTTTCTTTGGGTTTTTCTAAAGAATGTGTATTTAAATTGTTAATCTGGTATGATGAATCTTCCTCAATTTTGATTCTTTTTATCTTTTTGTCTTTTTTATCATTTTCTGTTTTTTTACTTGTTTGGTTGAATTTGTGAAAAACAATTTGTTCCTCCTAATCCATGTATACAAACAGTTCTTTACATGTCTAAACAAGTAAATATACAAAGTCGGATGCATTTTTCTTTAATAAATTGGTAAGTATATATAGGATGCATGCACACAAGGTTTTTAATTTGGTTTTGGTTTCCATTTGATAATCTTTTTTATCATTTATTAAATTGTATTGAAAGACTTTAATACAATTGCTAAAATTTCATTTGCAATTTTTTTTTTTAAAGGTTAAACTTTTATGCCAAAAATATTATTTGGTCATGATTTTGTGCTATTTTAGTTATGAGATTGTTTTGCCACATTTTTTCATGTTTCCTGTAATTTCCATCTATACGAATGATGCAATTTGGTCTGATCAGTGAAATTGCAAAATCTTGCATATGTACTGTCTATTTTAGAATTTAATTTTCATTATATATATTTTTGTAGAATTTCTTTTCACTATGTATTAAACTTGATTTAAATTATGATTACAAAAGCTTACACATATTTGATATTTAAATTGTTATTGGGTTGCTTTTATGTTACAGTATGATTAGCGTTGAATTTCATTTTACACAACTAAATTACGTGCGGATAACTTATATGTTACTTGTTTACGAGTGTATTTCGTATGCAATATTATCCATCTATGTTGGACCAACCTATATATTCAAGTCATTGACCAACATTATCATTCATTTTTTTCTCTAATCATATGTAAAGTTATTGGCAAAATAATTCCATAAAAAATTATTTATTTTAAAATTTTGTCCAGATTTTCTTCTTTGACATTGTTTATTTACCAATAAAAATTAATTTTACCTAGAAATTTGTTCAGCCAGAAAGATTTCTCTGGAACTGTGAATTAAAATTCCACTGTGTATAAGCATATTTGGTTAAAAAAAACATCTTTGGTAACACTCTTTCTAACCATAAGCTCTAGCCAAAGACAATGGTGCATGTCCCCTCTTTTTTAAAAGATCAAATTTTATATGTTATTCTCCAATTATATTTTTTAAAACTTACATTAGTAAAAAATTATATTTTATGACATACAAAAACAAACTATGACGTACATAATTTTATACATTATAATAAGTCTACACATTTTGTAACACATTTTATAACGTAACAAGTAATTCATGGTAGTATAACAAGGAATTAACTCAAGCAAATAAATGGCAAATATTTTGTGCAGACTTTAGCATTGAATAATAGCATGGCAATCTTTCCATTTATTTGCTTGAGTTAAATCCTTGTTATATTACCATGAATACTTGTTACATCATAAGATGTGTAAACCTATTATAACGTATAAAACTATGTACGTCATAGCTTGTTTTTGTACCTTAAAAAATATGATTTTTATACTAGTGTTACTTCGATAATATAATCCATGTAATTAATAAAGGTTCTATTAAACATAAGGTGAAATGCTGCAAACTTTGATCGGACATATATATATAGGTCTATCATTTTTTTCTTAAAACCTTGGACTATCATGTATCTTGAGAATGACTTCAAAAATAAACTCTATGACAAAAACATGAAGGGACATGACCATTTTTTTAAGATTAATGTGTATCTAAATTACTATGTAAAATAATTATACACAATATAAAATTTATAAAATTAAAATAAAAAAAATTATCATAAAACTACCGTGTTAGATGACTTCTATAAAAAAATAATAGAAACAAAAGTGCAACTAAAATTATAACATATACGGTAGGAAGCAGGGACAAATATATATATATAGGAACTAAAGACAAATTATAAATACTATGACGTTGAAATCCTGATACATATGAAACAAATAATTAAAGTTGCGGCTTATGAAGGATATAAAAAGTACAATATATTTGAAAATAAGTCCCTTTCTTATAATTATGAGATATATGTATTTATTTTGTTATATAAATAATGATATTAGATAACAGTATTTGTACTAAATATAGTTATTTATAATTTAGTGAATTAGATATTTAGATATTTAGTGAATTATTGTGTTTTGGGCGAACATATGAGGCTGTCCTGACCTAATTAGTGGTAATCTGGCATAACCATGTTCAGCACATAATGCAGAGACATAAACCAGATTGTATGTGGAAATGGGCAACAAAGAAGAAGAAGGTTAGATTGGCGATGGAATGCATTAATGGAAGAAATTGAGATGTAGAAATGCAGAGTGGCCCTTGTGAAAAACAGTAGAACAGAGTTGGGACCCAAAGAAGTAAAAAGTGCGCGTGCATTAGATGCTCAATAGATGATAATAAAGAACAAACAAAAGGAACCTAAAGATGGTGACTCCTTTGGCATCTTTCCACATTGCGACAGATGAGAAATAACATCGTTGTGACACCTTTAGCATATATATCTATGCCTACAACCAGATCATCTCTACCTAGCTACCTTCTGCTACATGCTACAGCAACCCCTTTCATCAAAATAATTGCTACACAACAAAACTCCTATCACTTTACAGTATGTGCTCAACAAATACAATAAAATGGCTAATAAAAATATTCAACTAAATTTTAAATATATATTTTATAAACTAATTTTATAAAATTAAATTAGTATTAAAATTTAGTTGTTTTAACGTATAGTTGATGGTAGTAAAAGGTTTTGTAAGTTAAAAGGCGTAGTAGAAGTCAAATGATGATTGGAGAGAGATCTGTCCGTCGGATGATATAGGTAGAGGCTATATAGGTGTTTGAAATAATATGGAGTGAATATGAAGCTTGTAAATTGCTGACTAATAATAATCATTCATATTTTGAGTGTTTCTTTGCATGCTATACTTTTATTGCAACTCTACAATTTTAAAATCTTCTCTTCCGATTACTTGGGTTTAGAAATACATCACCATATTTTAATCGATATTGCACTATTTTTCCTTTGACTTAATTGCATTTTCATCTTCAACTCATGTTTAACGTCAATCTAACGCATGAAGACAGAATACCTAAAGTTTAATAATCATATATTTTATACACTTACAACAATAATAAACCTGGTGCTGATATAATGACACTATCAATTACACTCAAATGATGTTTTTTCTTTTTATTTTTTCTTCTAAAATTATTTTTTTCTATTAAAAAATATTTAAAATGATGAAATCTCTCATTTCAATATCAACAATAAATTGCCGTATCAAATAATGAATTTTGTAATTCATCATCAAGTAATAGACTTTCTCGATATACACACGGCTAAAATATGTATTCTTCGTGTTTGGATTTGGCCCTTAATATTATTTTTTGTTTTCATCTCTCTTGAATTTAATAATTATAATGGTATTACGATGACATCACCCCATGTTAAATAAATAAAATTATTAAAGGGATTAATATAAAAGAATAGACGTGGATATTTTGTATCGTGTGAAACGCGTAACCTAGGGCAGGGTAGTAATTAGTGGTGTTCTAACCTAAGTAGATGCAAGTGTTGTTTCTTTTTTTGTTATTAAAAGCTGTTTAATGAAATAATAGACTTCATCCTGTTCAACAACTTAATAACATTGCTTTCACTTCTCCACAGTTCCCATAATTAAATGGCTTAAATTAAATCAGACCAACCATCAAATTCGGGTGTTTTTTCTTTTATTACTTTTAATTACCTCTACTTCACTTTCTTTAACCTGTTAATTCGTTGACTTACACATCGGACCATTTATTTTAAACAAAACACTTGTATAGTATATGAGAAAAAAATATTAAAATCAAAATCATTATTATTTAAAAATTATAATTTATTTTTTAAAAGATAATATAAAAGTAATTTAACTCATATATACTTATAAATTTAATTTCAATTATGAACTATGAGTCATTCAATATATAAAAGTTGCAAATTTTATAATTTATTTAATTAAAATGTTAATCAACCAGCTAAAATTTTAAAAAATATATAATTAAATATACTTTTAATGTATATAAACGCTTGAAAACATTGAAAAAAAGCATAATAAAGACATTTAGTCAAAAAATTATTTATTAAACTATTTTTGTGTTTTAAAATATTTATGAAAAAATTAGTGTGATAAATTAGTTAATAGTTATTACTGTTATTTTTTTTATTAAGAAAAATAATGTACCTTTAAAAAAATTTCTAAAATGCACGATTTATTGTGCTTCTAAGTATAAACTTTTTTAGAGAAATTTAACTCACGCGTACTTATTAATAAAAGTTTAGAAGGACAGTCATTTTAAAATATTAAAGGGAGGTAGTGATTTTTTATTTATCAAATATACAATGCATTTGTATATTTTTAATTGCTTATTTATCATTATAATTTTTAAAATTAAAATATTTTTAAAGTTTAAATACAAACTACTACAAAAATAATAAGGAACGTGTTAAATAAATTAAAATAAAAGTATTTGTTCCACATAGAGATCTTTTTGAGAACTGATTTTTATACACATATTCAAATTCTATTTTTAACCATAAGATGTGACTAAAACTAAAAAAAAAAAATAACTACTATTCACGTATCAAGAAATAAATTCTAGATACTTTGACTTCCTTTTTATTTATAATTAATTTTTAAATAAATAATTTTATTTTCATGCATTTGTTATTTTATAATTAATACATTGATATATTTATAAACTGACATATTAATTGTTTTAATGGTTTGTCTAGTTCATCTTTGAAAACAATTTAACAACTGTAAAGAACGGTTTAAGTTGTCATATTTATTAGGTAAGACACTAACTTATTTAAAGATAATTAAGTCTAACGCTTAAATTTATTTTGGGGTCTAATTAAGATATTTTCTAATAGATTGAAAAAATTACACAAGTATAATAAAATTTATATTAATTAATTTTTCTATAACAATAAACTCAATAACATGTTATTAATATGAAAATATATCAACATATGATTGATCTTGTTTATTTTTTTTATTGATATTTAAATATTTTATCAGCGTCATTTATATATGATATCTATTAAATAATTGGGTGGTAAATATTAAAATTCTATAAAGATAAACTTTGTTCACACAAATTCATCTTTGTTGCAAAAATTGTTGTTTTATTATTATAAAACATTAACATTATATTTTTAATGAGAAATAAGTTATACTGTATTTATTATTTTTTAATGAAATACTTAGGTAGAGAAAAAATTGTGATGGTAGGTGTATAATGTTGATGTTTCATCCACGTAGCACGTAGCATTTAAAATTATATTGATCGAAACTTCGAAAGTATTTATGAGAGAAAAGTTTCAAAAGTGATATTACTATGTGATTAAAGTCTTAAGTAAGAGAGATATTGTTAATACCACTTCTTCTTATTATTATTACTATATTATTATTATTATTATTATTATTATTATTATTATATATTCTTTTTAGAGTTTTTCATGTTAAGATATACTTTAAAAAATCTTATATTTGAAGCCTTGTATCAATATCCAACAAAAGGTTCAAAATATTAGTAGTCCTACGAATGTAATTTTATCACTTTTAAAATTGCATTCCAGATACAATTATAGATAGTTTCTGTTTGGTATAGTAACTACAAAATCGTACTAATCAATTAGCCATCCCTTTTACAAATAGGCTTCGGTCTCCCATTTTTTATTCCACCTTTTTGTTAATTAACATGATATCCTAATTTTAGAAATTTTATAAATTGTGATTAATATGATTGATCAAATTATTAGATGAAATCATAATATTGATTAAAATTTAATTGTTTTTTTTTTCAAAGATTTCAGTTAAAGATTCTTCTAACACCTAGATTGTCTTGTGAAACAAAAGTCTAAAATTACATTAACGTGTCATAAAATTAATTTTAATTGAATTAAGCTTGTATGAGAAAATTATAATAAATTGTGACATCGTTGATTAAAATAATATTATTTTAATTCAATATTAATTGTGTTCTTGAAAAAACTTTTAAGCCTTGTTGGGTAGAAAATCTGAAATTATGTTTGATTTTGTAAAAAAATAAAATAATGACACTTATGTTTTAACCTATTTTTACAATTTTTCTTTTTATCTTTTTCATATCTTTTATCAAATTACACAACTTTTAAGATTATCTTTTTATGTCTCACTATTTATATCTTCTAAAGAAATAAATATTTAATTTTCCTTTCCTATCCATAATCTTTTCTCAACTTACTTTTTCCCTATTTTCATTTTTATTTATTTATTTCCCTTTCTCCTAAAACGAACACAAGAAAAAGGAAAATACCACCAATTTTAATACGTGCATGGATAAAAAGATAAAGTAATCAATAAGATGAAAACATGATAACCGTAATATATATGTCAGGTAAGATTAAAACATGATAACCTTATCTTTCGTACTCTTCCTTTTCTTTCGTCCTGACGAACTCAAACACATTCAAAATCCATTTTTTTTATAGCATCGGAACTAACAGTTTTAATTTTTAAATTGCTATTGTCATCCATGATTGCCATGTTTTACTGATAGCTGATTTATATCTTCACAAATAGTATGCCTTTTAGCAAACGCAGAACATGGAACCTAGGAAAGTAATTGCCACAAACGATAGTGTATCAGCATATAATGAGGTGGTTCACCTTAGATTGCTCTTTTTCATTAAACCGTGTTAACATATCCTTGTATCCATCATACCACATCGTACCCAATCCATGTCTCGTTAAGAAAACAGATAGTTTCGAAAAAAGATTATATAAATTACTGAACGGAAACATATAACTTCATACCTACTCCAGATAATGCATAGTACATAGCTAATAGTAAACTAACTTATTTCAGCATACCACATGTTGTTCCACAAGTTACACAAACTCAGAAGGACACATAAGTTACGAACCACGAAGGGATTCTAAGAAAAATCTTGCAAACTAACTAGCGACCTAAAAGATCATGATCACATCTTTTGAACAAAACAGCTTCGGCACAGTTTCGCCTGCCTGATTCACATGGAAGCAGCTTTTAGTAACTGGATTTATGGCGCCAAAATAACAAAACTGAAGCATGAAACATCAAACAATACATTACCTAAAATTCTGGCGTAGTATGGTCAACACTCTCCATCAAGGATATGTCAGGTGAGACTATGGAATGAAGCAATAACCAAAGAATATGATGGGAAACATTAGGGGCTTGATAACAGGTTGCGTGACACAGACTAACCCTAACAGACTATAACAGCACCGTAAGATATATAACCTAAGTCCTTCCAACTTTTCTTTGTAAAAAACAGAAAAGATGGTGAAGGGACAGACTATACCCTCCAGAGGGCAGCAAAGAAATGGAAACTTTACACACAGGGAGAAACAAGAGACAGCTAAATAGAGAAGGACAAGTAAGCAAAGCAGTAACTACAAACTAGTAAAAAGTGGATCGTCCTACGAGACCAGAATATAAGGATAAAAAGACTGATAATAAAAGAAAATTTGAAGGGGGAAAGAGGGCCAAGAGGGTTAAGCTCTATAGGCTATTGCAAGTGAAAGGATTCTACAATCTACATTATGTACTAAAACAGGACACCTATATTCTTTATCAGATTAAGCGAAGGTAACTATTCTTTCTGTTAGGACTTTATACTATGAACTACACACCATGAACTCTGCATTCCTCTATATTATATTAAACTAATATCTTTCTTCATTACCACCCATTTGTATTCCGTGCCACTCCAACCCTTTACCATGCCAATCAGCTTCTCACAATCATTTCTCTGGCAGCCTCCATCAATGTCACAAAACAAAACCCTGCTAACGTTTCCAATCATGAACCCACCACACCCATCATCATCATTCACCACAGTCAAAAGGCACACCACCACTGTACTGAAAGCTCTACACAAACTAAAGCTACAATCTTTTATTTGGTCACTTTATACACACCTAATCTTACACTAACCCAACTTCATCAACCAAAGGCACTTAATATGTACAGGAGCCTGCTGCTCCTCCAGCCTCATTCATCATCCAAGCTAAGATTGAGGATGCGACGCAACGCCTTCGTCGGCGAATCAAAGAGGTCTCTGGCACATGGAGAATGTTCCCCGCGCGGGGAGGAAGGGGCAGAACTAGCATTTAACTGCAATTCAATTTCAGGACAAGAACCAGGGAGATCGAGGGACACACTCCTCTTCGGCCTTACAGAAAATTTGGGAATAGGCAAGGAACTGGGTGGTGGAGAATTTGAATATGTAGGCCCAGCCCAAAGTTCAGAAAGCAAAATGCCCCTATCAGAAACATACTGGCCGAAACTTTTCCCCTTTCTGTGATCGATGGGAACTGGGGCGCTATTAGGAGTGGTTCTGCAACGGGTTTTGTTAGTGTTTGAAGGAGCTATCGGCGTTTTGGGGTGTTTAGTTAACGGTGAAGAGTGAGAATTGAGTGGGGTTGGTAGAATACCACATCCCGTTTGGAAAGTTCTGCAATTTATGCCCCTAAAGTCTCTCGAAGGTGAAGAGGAACCAAACTCAGCGTGGTCTTGGGGTTCCGACCGGGGGTAGCATTGGTTCCTGTGATGCGCCACAACAACAAGTGTCTCCATTTGTAACCTCAACGATTCCGACAATTTTTATTTTTTTTGTTTCCCACACTAGATCCCACTCTTACAATACAACCCAGTACGAGGTTTCAGAAAATATCGAGTCCGATAACACAAACGAAAACGACGTCATCACACGGTTGCAATCCCAAATCGCTCCCCATGAGGATCGGATCAACCGGATCTTCCCCGAAACCAATTGAAAGAAAAAGTTTTTCAGATTCTGCAAAGCTGGAAATAAACAGACAAAAAGAGAGGAGGAATCGTCAACACATGAATGACCGTGAAAATGAAAATAATATATATAAATATACATAAAAAAATAAAACAAAAAACGAAAAGCTAAAGAGAATTGATCTGAAGAGATAAAGGAACATGCAGAGTTGGTTATTAATATTTAATGTTTTGTTTATGAAGAAGTTGAAGGAGATTACCGATTAATGGAGGAGTTGGTGTTGTTTTGTTGGAATGTCTGACAGTGTTTTGAGAAAAATAAAAATAAAATGATTGGAAAGGAAAAGGAAAAGATGAAGAAGGCGAGGAAGGTTTGTAGTTAGAAGGGGATCTGGAAAAGAAGAGGAAGAGGATGAGAAAGAGTGTGAGAGTGATATATATTGTACAGTGATTATGGGTAACCGTGCCAGCTTTTCACAGTATTTAAATGTGAGAATTACTTTTCATTTTCTCACTCAGTAACGGACCGATGATGCTGTGTTACCATTTTGCCCTTCTGTGGATTTGGTTTGGTCTCATAACGTTAATGTAAGAAACTTGACTCGGATAACAGCCTCTAGACATCCCCGTTGTTGCCATTTTCTTCGCATTAGGAAACTCACGTTAGGATGAATGTTTTAAATGTGACAAATATGTTTTTAATTTTATTAATTCATGGTTTGTGTAGAATAAAGTTATTCATTTTTGCTATGAATGATCAAGTAAGTTACAAGAAATCGAATTAATTAAATTCATTGGTAAAAGACTTTTGTCATAAAATTGTCTTCTTTCATTAAGTTATGAATATTTCTATTAATTTTAATTGTTTTTTGTTTTAATTCTTTTAGAAATTATTTAATGTATGCTCTAAATTTTTTACCATATTAATGTAGTTTTCATATTTTATTAAAAACAATCAATTTTGTCTATTCAGTTAAATTAATGATAGCACAAAATAGAGGATAATATGTGACCATGTAAATAACGGTGACATTGTAAATATTTAAAATGATATGTCATTTACATTAGAATATTACATGTCTTTTACAATATCACGTTCTAATCCTTTAAAGTCTACCAACACCAATAAAAAAGACGTACGTTATTAATTATTTTTAACAAAAATAAAAGCCATATTAAAAATTTAGAGATCTCATTGATTAAATCTAAAAGAAAAAATAAGATAAAAAACTATTAAACTTGTTATTACTAAATGTTTCGGTGTAGATTTATAGGACCAAGAGACTATCCTTTTCTGACGTGGTTTTACCGCTTTCCGACACTTGAGCTAAGTTCTCCGATTATCTTTTTTCTGCCTGGGTTGCTCGATCGCATGTAATCTTGACCGTTCAGTGATCTTTATGCTTTGACCGCTCAGTCACCTTCCTGGTGGAAAGGGAGAAGTACTTGTAAAAGGCACTCTTACGCCCAAACTAGACGTGTATTGTGTATTGAAGAGTCTCAACTCTTGATTGAATATTTAGTGAATATTATAATAATTTATTATTTCTAATTATGTAGTTAAGAATTTGATTTTTTTTAAATACCATAATATTTTAGTTTCAAATAAAAGGTAGACATGGCAATTTCACTCTTAACATTCTCTTTAATAAGTTTCCATTAAAAGAGTTCTAAAATAGGAGGAAAAAAAAAAGCCTCGGTTTTCAAAGTTCATCTAAAAGTGGGTTAGAGTTAAGATGGGATTGGTCCAGCTATAAGATTTTAATTAACTCTAAAAACAATACTTTCAGCCTAGGTTAAAAGTCAAGTTGAGTTGTCTCAAGCCGAAGGCGAAAAAGGTGGCGACCTAGATTGAGGTCTAAATGGATCGCTTTGGGGGTCGAAATTTGAGATGGGTCGCTTTAGACCAATGGTCAAGATGGGTCAATTTGTGACAAAGGTCGAGACGGGCCAATTTGTGACAAAGGTCGAGACGGGTCAATTCGAGTCAAAGGTGAAAACGGGTAAACCAATGTCAAAGGTGTAAACGGGTCAGCTAGGCTGAAGGAGGAGATGGGCCGGGTTGAGCTGAAGATCGAGACAAGTTGACCTAGATCAAAAGTGGAGATGGACCAATTAAAGCTAAAGATAGTGACAGACCGTCCCAAACTGAAGGTCGACATGGGTCAACCTTGCTTGGGGAGAGGAAACTTTTTTTCCCTCTTTTCGTTTAAAATTCATTAGTATATTGACAGTCTACAATGAAAGATTATTTCTAATGTAACACCTAGTCAACATTCTAACATAATTATTCTTCTAAAACAAAAATAGTGCAACTATCATAGACCAATCAAATGTAGTCTTTTGGTCATAGGTTTGGTAATGTTTCTAATGGTCCTTAAGTAGAGTGCCCACTATTAATGCCCGTATTTGAAAAATTGACCTTATCCTCAAGGTGTTGGTTAGGAACATAATTAATTGGGTTAACAGGTGGGGTTGTATTGAGTTTTGGGTTAAATTTACTAGATTGATGTGTGGGAAACTAGCTTGCGGAGAGGGAATGGTTAAAAAGGTTGCATAAGGACACGCACTTGAATATTCTCTCCTGTTGACAATCATGATAATTTGAAGGATAATGATATTCTGACTCCTATTTTGACAACTTTTTAACATCGCCACCTGTTAGGTGGTGACTCATCCAAATGGTCGTAATTAAAAAAAAAACGATGTGGAAAGATAGGAATTAGGGATTTTAGGAGTTTTGATGTTGGCGTTTTTTGGTGTTTGGGCCCAAATTTTCATTTATCATTGTGAGAGAGGGGGTTGTACGAGAGAAAGGGTTGTTCGACGCCGTTCACTGAACCTCTAATCGTCGTTCACCGATCCTCTAACCGTTGTCATTCGTCGTTCGTCGTTCGTCGTTCGTTTCGCCGGAATCGCCATTTCAAAGCATCATTAAAGGCTTAAAAAACCATTGACGTGGGTTTTGTACATTTCCACTGTTCGTTTCAGTTTTGCTTTGTTATTGTTGTTTGGTTATTTTTTCTTGTTTTTATTTTTTCATTTTTTATCATTTTATATTTTTCTTTCTTTTTTGATGTTTTTTTTGTAGTCCTTATTTCGTGTACTGTAGATATTGTTGCAATGAAGGAAGTTGGTGAACAAAGTGAAAACTCTTGCTGTAGAATTGGGTTGGGACTATGGGTCAAATAACTGGGACCTAAAGCTAAAGTTCTGCACAACAAGGTCAACACAGTTCATGACATGAATTTTTAAGTGGAAATAATATTGATTGATAAATTAATGCCCAACCAATTCATCTTCGGCCAATGATGACCACATTTTTAACCATTTCCATTACCAAGCAAGAAAAAAGTGTAAAACTGTTGTTGCAGAATTGGGTGGGGACTAAGGATCAAATAATTGGGGACTAAAGGTTAAGGTTTTGCACAGTGAGGTAAACACAATTAGCTCATGACATGAATTTTTAAGTGGAAATAATATTGTTTGACAAATTAATGCATAACCCACTTATCTTCAACCAATGATGACCACATTTTAACCATCTCCATCATCAAGTAAACAAAAAAGTGTAAAACTCTTGTTACATAATTGGGTGGGGCCAATGATCAAATAACTAGGGACCTAAGGCTAAAGTTTTACACAATGAGGTCAACATAGTTCATGATATAAATTTTTAAGTGGAAATAATATTGTTTGACAAATTAATGCAACCAACTCATCTTCAACCAATGATGACGACATTTTTAACGATCTCTATCACCAATGACCCAAAAAGTGTAAAACTCTTGCTGTAGAACTAGGTGGGTGTAGGGAGGGGTTCAACACTCACACATACACATAAGTCTCCACATTGATAAGATATTGTCCTCTTTGGGCCAAACCCTCACGAATTTTCTTTTGGTACCACTCCAAAAGGTCTCTTATCAATGAAGGTATCTTATGTGTATATAAACCCATGTCCATCTCTTATTTTTTCTGATGTGGGACTTTGTTTGTTCTCAACATCCTCCCCTCAAACAAAGGACCACCTCCCCTACAGCGAAAGTCTTCTTTCTTATCCTCGAGTACACCATGGTCAACACTTCTCTCTCACAGTCCGTGGTCAAACACTGAGCGTCTCTTGCTCTCCACCTCTCATGATTCCCTTCCAGGCTATCTTCCACTGACCCACCTTTTAGGGCTTCACTCGATCATGGAGGGACGTACTCGTTTGAGCCCGATCACCAGACCTGAACCATGGACTCTGATATCATTTGTAGGGAGGGGTTCAACACTCACACATACACATAAGTCTCCACACTGATAAGATATTGTCCGCTTTGGGCCAAGCCCTCACAAATTTGCTTTTGGTACCACTCCAAAAGGCCTCTTATCAATGAAGGTATCTTATTTGTATATAAACTCATGTTCATCTCTTATTTTTCTGATGTGGGACTTTGTTTGTACCCAACAGTGGGGACCAAGGGTTAAATAACTGAGGACCTAAGGCTAAAGTTTTGAACAGCTTGGTCAACACCGTTCATGACATGGATTTTTAAGTGGAAATAATTTTTTTTAACAAATTAATGCACAACCAACTCATCCTCACCCAATGATGACGACATTTTTAACCAACTCCATCACCAACTTACCAAAAAAGTGTAAAACTCTTGTTGCAGAATTGGTAGAGAACCAAGGGTCAATTAATTGGAGACCTAAGCCTAAAGGTTTGCTAAGGGAGAGGTCAACACAATTCATGACTTGAATTTTTATGTGGAAATAATATTGTTTGACAAATTAATGCACATCCAACTCATCTTCGAAAACCCACGTCAATGGTAGTTTGGACCTTCAACGATGCTTCGAAACAGCAGTTGCAGCGAAGTAAACAACAAACAACGAGCGACCTAACAAACGACGACGATTGGAGGATCAGTAATCGACGGTTGGAGGTTCGGTGAACAATGTCGCACAATCCTCTCTCTCTCGCACAATCCCCTCTCTCGTAATGAGAAATTAGATTTTGAATCCAAACACCAAAAAGTGCCAACATCAAAACCCTGAAATCCGTAATTCCTCTCTTTCCAAGTCATTTTTTTTTAATTATAGCCATTTGAACCTATCATCGTCTGACTCGTAGCGGAGTTTGTTAAAAATGAGAGTTAAAATATTATTATCCATCATAGTTTGATAAGATAATGTGATAGTGTCCTTCGAATTTAGGATTTTCAGTTTTAATTTTGAACTCTGCATTTGGAAGACCTTCTAAATTATACAATCAACAATATTAATATTATTTTTTAATTTTAAAATGTACAACTAAAATATAATAATAAATTATTTTATTGAAAAGGTACATTTTAGATTATATAATCTAAAACATAATTTTAAATCCAAAAACATGTTTTAAGTTGCATAATTTTAAAATATATACAAATTTTAAAAAATAAAATTTAAATTATGTAATCTAAAAATTTCTTAAAATAACCCATCTGGAATAAACATATCAAAAAACATGAACAAAAATTAGTTATGAAAACCCTCGACGGGATAATGAGTGTCCGACTCTTGCAAAGGAAAGGATCCAATAGTACACGACTGCAAGAAGAAAAAGAATATGAAATGGAGAAAATGAGTTTAAAATATATATTTCGATAAGGGTAAACAGGTCTTTTCATGACCGGGGTGCAGATTGAATTCCTGGGTACAGGACATAATGGACCTTGCAAGTTTAAGATAATGGGCCAAAGTTATTGCAATCCTGCTTGTTGTGCACCTTCCAAGGTCCAAAAATATTAGATGTAATGTTTTCTTTTTTTATTCATGGAAGAGAAATAGATGTTGGAAAAGAATAAAGATTATAAATTAGGAGAAAGATAGAGAGAGGATAAAAAAAGAATATATATATATATATATATATATATATATATATATATATATATATAAACAAAATAATGTTATTTTTTAAAATTTCATTGTTTTTGAAAATGGATTCGCTTGAGTTAAAGTTTATTTGGGTGAGGATTTAAATCTTAATAAATTCAGTTAGTTTGTTTTACTTTTCACAGATTTTTTTTCAAATTGACCCAATCTATTTCATGAATTATGAGTGAAAACATAATTATTTTATGATGATAAAAAATAATAAAATTATTATTATTTTATTATTATATTTATGAAATTAAATATAAATACTTTTTTATATTTTTATTGTAAATACGTTATATTTATTTCGTAAGAATTTTTAATTAAAAAATAGTTAAGTTTAAAAAACTAGTCAAATAAAAAATAGTTAAAATTTAAAGAAACTGTCACTAATAGTAAAATTGGTAAAATAATTATTTTAATTTTTAAAAAATTTATTTGAAAAGTAAAATTAGAAAAAAAATGTTAACATAAAAAAATCCCTTTATATAAGTATGACAATATGATTATTTTATGAAACTATTTATTGTCAGTGCAAGATGATCCAAAATCCAAGTTTAAAAAATATTTCTAATAAATATAGAATGTTTAGCTCTTGGGTAGCTAGTTGTTTTTATTGTGATAAATTCTTCACATAATAAAAAAAATTATTTATAAATTATATTTATTTTTGGTCTATCATACACTGAAGTATGTGGTCCTTTATAGAATAAATACCCAATAAGAAACAAAACTAGGAAAAAGGAAGATATTAAGGAGACAATTTAAACCTCAATAACAAGACAAAAAGTTATCTAATAGTTATTACTCCAATTTGATAATGATAATTTTGACTACATAAGAAAGATTATGGAAATAATATAATTTATTTTAAATAACATGCATTCATAGTATAACTATTTTTCAATCATAAAAAATTAATATAACTATCTTTCTCACTATTTTATTTCAATCGCTGATCAAATCACTAACAATGTATTTCTGTCACTATTTTACAACATATACTTTAAGTTTACGTTGTCCACTATTATTAAATCTTTCAATTTGTAAAATTTATATTTTTATTTAATTATTACATTTATATGTAACTTGTTTAGAAGTATTGTGATTCCAAATGCACTTAAAGCAATATGTCTATTCATTCTTGCTCCAAAGGATTTTGAAATCTAAATCCATCTCAAGGTGCATGAGCAACCATTAAAAATATGTTCCACACATTATATAGATATTATTATCATTTATTTTATCAAGCATTAGTAATTAAAATATGTATGGTGATTTAATCAACATAATCTATTACACATAAGCTATCATAGATTTCTATTACCTATAATTTTAACAAAAAAAAAATAACTTTATGACTTATAATTACATCTAATCAATTATTTTTCTAAATAATAGGTAAAATATATATCTATGTACAAAGTGTGTCCAACATAATTAATTTTCATTCATAGTAATTAATTATTTGTGTTTTCATGATTTATTTGTCTTAAAACGCTCAAAATAATAGATTAACCTCATCAGACTTTTTTAAACACATTTTTGTCCGTTCTTAAAAGCTCATAATATACTTTTTTATCTTCAATACAATAAAAAAAGACAATTTGTGATAGATATAGGAAAATATCTGTGGCATAACAATGGTAAGAGCTTCCAAAAATTATAAATATATGACATTTACGTACATGCTTCAAAGTCTTCAAGACAGTGACACCAAAGGTCCAAAAAGAATAGTATTACAACCAAATTGTGGTAATATGTTGATGAAAATTTACTTTTAATAAAACTAGTTATTTATCCAATATATTGATTTAATTATTTAGGATTCTACAAAATATATTTTTACACTGCATAAATATTTTGTAGTTTTGTTTAATGTGTAACCTCACACATCATAATTAGATTACATTGTGATAGCCTTCCCAATTTCACCACCATTTAATTATGACTGGTAAATCATAAGAGACTTCAAACTCAACATCTACTCAAAATTAGTATGAGCATACTTAATAAGAATATCTATCTCTAAGATATTATAGTTATCGACAAGATCTTTTCCATTATAGCTACATAAGCTTTCATCCACGTTAACTTATAATGTTGTTTATATATATGTTAACTAAACTTCTTTTAACAACACTTTTTCAAAAACATTTTGACAACGTGACAACTTGTGATTGGTCCGTTTTAAATATTTTTTAAATATAAATTCAAATAGACCAATAAAATGATGATACATGTCTCTTTATAAAAAAAGTTATCATTGTCAAAATATCATTGTCCTTTTTAAAATTGAGATATGAAGACTGATGAATAGTTTAGGTGGCTGGATTTAACAAAACAGAAAAAGATAAAATGAAATTTAACACTGAGGAAAGTGTTTTCACTGTTTAATTACCCCTGAAAAACAGAAGATTTAACAGGATGTAGAAAGTAGGAATAAATGGTAACCTTTAGCAGAAGGAATGGGATTAGACATATGTGTATTGGGAGAAAAATGAAGCAAAAATATTGTGTGTATGATGAAGTATAAAGTAGTGAACTCCCCCACCACGTGCTTGCTGAGTAAAGGTATTGGACCATCCTAGTTTCTTCTACTAGATAATATTTCCTTCTTTCAATTCCTATATACTGAACCATCTTCAAGAAACTTTGAATGGAAATTGTAAAAATCTCTTTCTGAATCGTTTTTAGGAATACAGACATGCAGGAACAGGGTTTTACAGTAAAAAGAAAATCGTGGTTGTGCATGTGCCCTATCAGAAGCCGCATATGGTCCAAAAGAATGAAATATAGGTGTTAGAATTTAGCCTTTGGCAATATTCTTCTTCTCCCAGTGGTTAAACAAAACGAGTGTTTCGCTGTTTCCAGTGTAGTGAACACAGTGCTACGTACATTAATAATGGAACATCGAAGTAGGGGTCACATTTTCGTGTTGCCCAAATGCGCTTTCGCCAACAAAAGCCAAGCCATCATGAGCATAGGAACATGGATTTACTCCTTTTCAACGCAAAAACCACACAGGATTTTCGCCATCATATCCCAACAAATTTTATGCCTCTGCTTTTAGGATCAAAATAAATATCCAACCACTATACTCCAAATTATCATTTATCATCAATAACTCTTACTCGTTTACAGCATGCTTGGATTTAGTGCCGATTAGAGTTTTTCTTTTACCCTACTTCACGTGTGTTCATTAGAAAACAGCATGGACGACAGATTAAGAAAATTTCTTCACTGCATCTCTGGTTTTGAAGAGTTTTATAAAAGTGCAATTGATTACACACAGCGACATATCCTCCAAAAGAACAAAACATAACTGTTAGAAGTTACTCTTTGGCCTTTTCCCTTTGCGATTCAGTGCCTTATTTAGTTTCACGTCCAGTTAAAACTGCCACACTCCTGCAAGGTAATTTAATTAATTAATAATGCAGCATTAACAGGATAGGGGATATATCCAGCCTGGTTTCTCAATAATATATGCCAGAAAGATAATTGGAACGAAAGATACTTTATGCAAGAAAATCACAGTGCGAATATGCACGGAAGAGATAACTTGGCTATTCACGTGTTATTTCTGCCATGTCTTCCTTTAATATATATATATATATATATGATAGATCATCGAACAGATAAAACAAACAATGTTGTTATGTAATGAAGTACCTCAAGCCGTAGAATTCATGTACTAGTTATAAGTATTTAGGATTGTCATAAATTCTTACATGTAATAGCTTTTAATTGCCAATGAGACCTATAATGAAGGAGGAACGATTAGTTGAATAATTACCATAACTTTGAAAAAAGAAAGTTATAGTTAGTAAGGCTAACCCATCAATGTATGGAGTCATTTATACACATCTTTAGGAGGTGAAAATTCATGTTTGCATATATTTTTGTACGTTGCCAAATTTTTGAATGGCTCAAGACTCAAGAAATCCATATACATGTGACCGACTCTGTACTACACTCACTACTCCATATACCTAAGACAAAGAAATATATATGTTAAATGTCATAGAATTTATATGATAAATATAGAAGAGACATTACTACTTACATGCATCATATAGTTGGATGACAGAAATGTTTAACATTTGTTCTCCACCAATCAACTTAATTACATCATTGAAGTTTATGTAGAATGGTACATCATCTTCGAGTCCAAATACTTTGAAGTACGATTGCATTTTTTTTTTTGTTTTCTCTTGAACCTAGGCAACATGGTCGTAAACTTTGACATATGATAATCTTTTGCTTCTTCTATATCACTATCTTCATTAATAGCGGGATCTTCCACCTCTTTTTCATGTTAGATGAACTGAAATAAATATATGTAAAAATTTAGTTCATCAATTTATAAATTACAAAAAAGGTTTCTAGGCCAACTATGAATGTACCTAAAGCCTCTCCTATAAGTTGAAGCTTTGTAGTTGGTAGGTAGTTAGTAGAGACAATCATGCATTTAGATCTTTAACTTCATCCACCACCACACATGTGTAGTTCGGTTGTATAAGAACACCATGGATGGTTAACCTTAATTTCATTTGTCGTCCTATTGAAACCACATGCAGGGGGATCTCCATCAACATATAACCCATATTGAAAGGATTGTTCGATAGTGGATAAAAAGCTTTTATGTTGACTTGAACTCGTTCAAGAAGTTCATCAACTTGTTCTTGAGTGAATTATTTACTCCCAACCATGGACTAGAACTTTTCTTCAAAAATTTTCTCCAAAGATACCTTTATTTGATTCATTTTATCTTCAAACTTTAGCAGCATCTTAGTTAAAGTATCCTGATTTATAGACTGACTACTTGTTCTTTGTGGTAGACCAAAGTAATCTCAAAGTCTCCATGAATCAGAAGTGCCACGTACACGACCTAGATGCTCAAGTTTTCCAATTGTTTTAGTAATTATATCATTATAACCATATGGAACAAATGAACCTTGAATGGTTTATTGAATTAAGGAATCCTACAAACACATTCAAGTTTAATTGTAAACATATTCATAATGAAATATGATTTTGGGTTTAGTACGTACAATTTTGTCAAGGATTAATTTGAGCAAACTATGAACTCATCTGCCCATGAGACTTAGTCTGAGACGTCTTCCGCAATTCATACCTAGGAATTATATTTACTAGCTCAGAAGACTTCAATCCTACAACTTCATCTTTAGACTTCCTTATACGTTTGTATACCCACCTCAGGACTCTAAATGGGTTATATCATTAAGTTTAGGTTTTTGCTGCGTGATAGAGGACTCTTTCCTGATTCAATAGAAGAAGAATTTAAAGAGGAGTATTTACAATTAAAAGGAGATGAACACATGAAGATCATAACTTGAAACACAATTATAAAATATTTTAATTAAAAGTAATTGTAATTTTCTTTTAATTTCTATTTTTGAATTTTAAAATTATTTTTAGACGTAATGTATTTAAGAATTTATTTTAAAGTTTCTTAAATGATTTAAGCATTTGTATCTATATATAAAAACACCAAATACATAAACAATTTGGTTTGTGAATAAAACTTTTGAAATCAGTGAGAGGATTAATGTATGTATAAAATCATGCATTCAATGTATAACGAAATAGTACATAAGTATAAGGAAACATATATAACCTAACAATCTTTTGTCATAAATGTAAAAGATAAGCATGAGGTTGTTAATACAGTATAGGATGTTTATATGTTGGATTAGATAATATTTAGGTAGACCAACTTATATAAGTTGAAGATAAGGTGATTAGAAGCTTCCGGCAACAATGGTTGGATATAACCTACGGTTCATAGGAGACATTTGGATTATTTGGATTAGACAATTCGTAGAATAGGAGAGCTAAAGATAAAACACTGTATTTTTACATTTTTCTTTTATATATGAATTGAAACATTTTAAATACTTCATTCATTTTTATATATTTATTATTGCTTATAAAAATAATTGAAGCAAAAGTGTGATGGCCATAATGAAATAACATTAATATTTTGAGTATATATATAAGTTGTATGCAACCTTCTCAATTCTCTGCCCTGAAGAGGAAATGGAAGTTATGGTTGGAAAGGAGAGTAGTCTCGTAGGACACGTCTTCATTGTGATAGGAAAATAATATTTTGATAACTCTTTTTTAACAACTTTTTAACAACAGGATACGTGTTATCATTTTATTCGTCTGTTTGAATTTATGTTTAAAAAAATATTTAAAACGGACAAATCATAGATTGTCACGTATACGTTGTTAAAAAGTTGTCAAAAAAGAGTTGTTAAAGAGAATTATTCATTGTGATAACTTGCATGAATAGTGAAAAATAAAATAGTTATCTCTAATACATCGTTTTCCAAAGCCATTTTTTCTGGAAATGAAATGGACCAACCACGAGTAATGCCAGTTCAACGTAAATTTGTCTTGTACCATTTGGAACCTTCTAATTTTATTTTATGGATTTTCATTTTCATGTGTTTATTATGCATAGTTAATATAAGAAAAGAATTACAGTGACACTTGAAGACTCATAACAATATGCTTTTGTTTGATACCTTTTATAACCATTCCCCATGTGCAATTTGCTTTTATCACAAACAACATATTCTCAAAATCGGATCAGTTTGACTGTACTGCCCATCTACGCCTTGTCCTAGTAAAGAAACTTTCATTATCCATGCATACCATAATTACATTTTTTAACACTTTTTTTTATAAAATTTATATATATTGAAAATTAATCATGGAATCTTCAGTTAATCTATACAATAAGAGGAAAGAGACATATAGGGTGATATTATATAATAAACAAACATAATATATACACATATGGTGTAAAGTGTCCATGTACATATACAATTAATTCATCATGAAAAATCAACGTATGAGAAAAATATGAACTAGTATCTTATTAGAAAAAAGAAATTAATTGATTTTATAACTCCAACCTAAAAGATTACCAAACTAGATCACAATTTAAATAAACTACCATAGATATTCAACGTACATCAATCTGAAAACATCCTCATGATAAATTGAGAGCAAAGATCACTACCTAAATTCCATTATATATATATATATATATATATATATATATATATTATTAAAATACAGAGTGTTTGAAAGTTGCAGCACACTTTGTTTTCCTCTCTTAATAAATATCAATTCACGCATAAAATAATGACCAAATTTGACAAGAATAAGAACATGAAACCACCCGTAAAAAGGATTTTTTTCATACTGATTGATGATGTTTAATAAGCTAACGTAATAAAAAATGTACGATCGTAAAATTATAATTTTTTTTGCAAATTTTTTAACAATAATTGTTTAAATAGCTGTTGCTAAAAATAAAAATGTCAAATTATCTTAATTAATTTTCAGCTATGATCATTATAATATTTTTTAGGTTTAATAGGTTCGGAGGTCCCTATATTTGGAGGTTTGTTTCAATTGGGTCCTTCAATTTTTGAAGTGATCAATTAAGTCCCTAATTTTGTCAATTTGAATCAATAAAAGCCTTCCTGTTAAATGCAGTTAACGCCGTGAAGTTTTTGAACATGTGGCACGCTGACGCTTCCAGGTGGCATCGTTTCAAGTGTATAGGTGGATTATAAAAGGGTGAAATCCCTAAATTAAAAGGGTGTATTTGAAGGTGAAATCCTTAAATTAAAAGGGATTTCACCCTTTTATAATCCACCTATGCACTTGAAACGGTGCCATCTGGAAGCATTAGCGTGTCACATGTTCAAAAACTTTACGGTGTTAACTGGATTTAACGGAAAGACTTTTATTGATTCAAATTAACAAAATTAGGGACCTAATTGATCACTTTCAAAATTAAAGGATCTAATTGAAACAAACTCCCAAATATAAGGAGCTCCGAACCTATTAAACATATTTTTTATTGTTTCAATTTGTGGGATCAAGGTTATAAGTTTTTTAAGTTTCTACTCTTTGTTTTAGTTTGTCTCGTCCTTCATTCTGTTTGGTGGTACTGAAGTTATCAAAAGATATTCTAATGTCAAAGTCAACAAAAATTTGGCAAACTTAGTAATGAATGCATATCAAACCTGTATTTATAGATTATGGTCCAATTAGATTATGCTAATAATGGTCTAACTAGATTGTGCATTGGCTTAAGTTAATCATCATCAATCTTAATTATTATTTAAAATTGATTGCTTGTTGCATGTTATTTGATCGATGAATCTATGGAATATTTTTGACTATTTGGGTTGTACGATCTAAGATTGATTGGACGACCATATAATACACCTAGGAATACTATAATATTTTGATATTTGTTATACTCTTACGTAGGGATGATATAAATCTAATTTTTTGGATTTTATTCGAATTTATCTTTGTTTTGATGAGAATATCTGTATTAACTGAATATGAGTATGACTAATATCTAATTTTTTAAATTGGGTATAAGAATAGGATGAGTATGTATGTATATATCTATCACATCCTTGTCCCAATACTAGTCTCAATATTCATCATATCTCTGTTTAAATTATTAAAATATTAATAATTTATTAGATAATTTAAAATATATATAATTTACTAAGATATATGATGATGAAGGTATCTCCTATCATACCTATTTTTTTTTTCTATATTTAGATGGATTGAATACAAGTAAAACTACTAATGATTTTCAATTAATAAATGTTTTGGTTATTATAAAATTTTAATTAAGTGTAATTGTTTAGTATTTATATATTTCTTTGAATTTTCATTGTTATTTGATATTTTAATTTGAGATTTATATAATTATAATATTTTCCCTAATATTTGATATCTAAAAAAAGAGAATATGTTTTTTTAATGTTGAATATTTTGATAATATCATGATTTATTTATTGTAATTTTTTTTATAAAAATGATTTAATTGATATTTGTAATAGTAAAAACACGAGTATTTATATAGGTATGACAGTATATCCGTTATGTAGTTGAGATGAGGATAAGATAAAAATTATATACTCATTGAATTTTGGGAATAAGGATGAAGATGAATTTTTATTTATGAGATAATGAATTATCATCCTTACTCCTTTGTTCTACAAATTCTATATGAAAAATAAATTAAAATAAATACTACATTAAAGAAATGGAGGTGCCAAATGATCTCAATTCATTCTGTACTAATTCTAATTAAGCTTTCATACATTTTTTATTTTTAAGATTTAAAAATAAATAAATATAGTTTCTTTTATCTAATTGAGTTAAATTATTTTGATGTATCAAATAACATTTTAATCTTGTGTTTGAGTAATTTATACTTTTGACACGTTCTAAACTTAATTGTCAATCTAAAACACTAGTTAAGATGTAAAAAAAATTAACATAATTAAATTAAAAAAATTATATACAATTATAATTTAAGATAAAAACGAGTCTAATTTACGTTTAAATTTATAAACTAATAATATATTTAACTATGTTCTTTACGATTTGATTACATTTTAAAGGACGAATTTGTCCACCCTCATATATCTGCCATGTCCCAATCGTACTATAAAGTATAATAAATACTGTATTCACAATAACACTATCCTGGGAGAAATCTGGTTACCAGTTACAAATATTATAATTCTGAATTGTTCTTAATCTTATTATTTTTCAAACAAAATTAAAATTTCCTCTTGGTATCCCCATAATAAAATCCTGCATTGATTAATATAAACTTGGAATAATTATAAGACAGAATTAAAACTTTAACTGAATAACACCTAAAACAATCTTAAATAACCCCATTTAATTAAATTTCATCTTAATGATAAGAAAGATATGTAAAAGGTGTCTCTTTCAGAGTAGAAAGTAGAGAGAAAAAAACTTTTGAGGCCGTGCAGCTACGCGCCTTAGAGGAAACGAAATCAATGGTTTGATCGAAGAGAGGGGGTCCGATTTTTATACCAGTTTGTTCTACTGCTGTCGTACGAACTTTCTCTTTCATTTACCTTTTTTCTTTTTCGGAAAAAAGAAATAATTTAACTCATTCGTGCAATAAAAATTATTAATATATATATATATATATATATATATATATATATATATATATATATATATATATATATATATATATATATATGGTCTATACCAATTCACCTAAACCAAGAATGCATGATGCCAAACATGCCGCGAACTGGAGAAAGAAGAAGAAGAAAAAGATACAACCTTAGCCGCTTGAACTTGAACCTATGTTTCTCAATTCCCATGCAATCGTTCACACCACAATCTTCCCCTACCGCCACCTCTTCAACCCTTCTTCACAATCAAAACAAAACACCTCTATCACAAACCGCCACGTCACCGTCCCCGATCAACAACTTCAACTACGACCCTACTAACCCATTCCCGAACCTCGGACCCGAACCCCAACCTGCTGACCTGGCCTCCGCTTTCGTCTCCCACCGCTTCTTCTTCACCTACCCCGGCCGCTCCAACTCCATCGTCGAATCCACCATCACCGACACCGATTTCGCCACCTCCTCGTCCTCGCTGGGAAATCCAGTCGCCACCGTTGACGAAAAGGCAAAAACGGCGCTCGAAGGCAGCGTTGCGGTGGAGATGTACTCGCTGGACCCCTACGCGGATTTCCGGCGCTCCATGGAGGAGATGGTGGCGGCGAGTCCCGAGTTGATCGACGTGGCGGCTAATTGGAAAGAGCTTCTTTTCTGCTACCTCGCGCTCAACCCGAAGAGCACGCACAAGTTCATCCTCTGCGCTTTTTCTGATCTTCTTCTAAGCCTCATCTCGCACTCTTCTCCTCCGCCGCAGGATGAAGGTGCCGGCGATGGATGTTCGAATTCGATACAGTAACTGTTGGCAAGTTGCATTTGCTTCTGTAAGTTAAAAAAAACTTCAACGTGATTAATTAATGGAATCGACATTTCGTAAGAATTAATTAATATTATAAAGTTTTCTTCGCCGTAATTTTTTCTATTTAAGTAATTAATTAATTAATTAAGTTAGTGCGTCTTGATATTTCTTTTTTTTGGGTAAAAACTAAGTGGGTTCGTAGAATTTTGAGTTAGAGCAAGTGGTGTTAACTTGATACCATTCAGATTTTTTATAAATTTTAATTAAAATAATATTATTTTATTATTATTTCAATGTATTTTAATATAAAAAAATGATAATTAAAGTTTTATAAATTTAGAATGACTTTATTATATTGTAACTTTTTTTAAATTTTAATTGTTAACATTTCATTTTATGATTTTATTTTAGTTAAAAGTCGTAATATAATTTTATTTTATTTTAGTTAAAGTCGTAATACAATTTTATTTTAATGAGTTAAAATCGTTGACATAATTTATTATATAATACAATTTATTTATTTTATAGTTATTTAATATTTGTATTATTTTAATAATTCAAAACAATTTTTTTTACCACTTTTAACTGTTTTTTGTTTGTGAAGGTCCGTGGGGAACAGAAACCTGAACCCGATCTCAAAGTTGGTCCCCTAAGCCATGCATTCCATGTCCTGGATACATTTTTTCAACATGAAAAATTCACATCTGTTTTAAAAAAAAATCATTAATCAACTCTTTCTACTAATATTATAATAATGATAAATTTAAAAATTTATTTATATTTATTATTGCTGAATAATTATATCTGTGATCCCTATTAAGTCTGTATTTAATTGTTTAATTAGCTTTAAATACGATTAAATGAATTTGTAAAAGTTCGAGATGTAATTACTGACCCAGAACAAATACATATTATTTCCCTAACATTTGATCATTTAATATGAATCTATGAAATACACATCATGAAATTGAACTCAAAATAACATGTTTTAGGATTTTAAATCAAGCTCACTCGAACCGACACTTTGGTGATTAAAGATTTTCTACTGGATTATTTAGGAGTCTAGATTTTTTACTAAATTCTTTTGTGCCGTCATCTAATGAGTAAAGAAAATACATTGATAGTTGGTATATTAAATTTTTTTAATATATTTTAAAATATTAAAATTAGTGTCTATCATGTTTGAAAGTACAAGAATAGTAAAAATAACTCGGTAGAGAATCTAAACTTCATTTTGGTTTAAGAAATCACATTTACGAACTTTTAGAGCAAACTTCATCATTTATAGACAATATCACACGAATGTTTTCTATTTCTCTCAAAATTAATATAATAATTTACTGACTCGCTTAACATACATGGAGAACTCTATTCCATTCGTCCATTATATATATACATTACGTTAGGGAAATAAACAAGCAATTTTCTAGTTGAATTATAGAACAAAGAAAAAAACTCTGAAAGGAGCACAAGTTATTTTGTCTTTAGAATATTCAAGAACGGTGACAGTATTGAGCTGAAATGCCAGTGTTGTTATTTCTGTGTCACACTTAATATATATATATATATATATATAGATAGATAGATCCCAGTCAGGTTTGATCAGGATGTGCATAAAAGACATAGTTAAAATTTGCAGGTTGAAATTCAGTGTCAACCTCCAGTCTGTCTTCTAGGTTGATCATTAATAATATTATTATTTAAGTCTTGAAAGTGTTCCAAAGTGGTAAGAAATTGTGACAGATATAAATATAAGTGAATAAATTATAGTACTGGGTCATGGAGTAATCGTCTTCTGATTGTACGAATGGACTGGTTTGCAGGCAGAGAGTGAATAGCTACATCAGAAAACGCCACATGCAGATAAGAGAATAAGAATTGGAAAACAGCTAGACAATGGCAGGGGCAATAAAAGGAAGTTTATAGTGTTTATTTTTTAGTGGAAACTTAATTGCGCGGTACCATGCACATAATAATACCAGTTTCGCTGTAGGAACACTCTAATTCTTATTACTGTGTAGCATATGTCAACTGCTACTCGTCAATATATGCCCTATTGGGTTTTCTACTCGTCACAATCACGGAAACAGATACATTTTTTAAAACATACAAAATACGAATACACAGTGTTTTAAAGAGAATTTTTTTGTTTTAAAAAAAGTCGTGTTAGAATACAATTTATCTTTTAATTACTTTCAAACTAATATTATAATTATGTTTTAAAATATGACTATATATTTTCTTAAAAAATATTAAAGTTTTCTTTCAAAACATTAATTTTTCAAGTTAATATTGTGTTTTAAGAAACAACTTCAAATATATTTTTAAAATGAAAAAAAAATATTTCCACTTTTATGTGTGTGTCGACAAGAATGTTGTAATGAAGAGAGATAAAGAAATAAAATTATGAAAATATCATATAAATTAGAAAATGCTTAATTAGGAAAAACAAGAATGTAGAATATATAATTATGTTACAACGTACATAAATAATGTAACTAATGCATTTACTTAAAATGTTCCTAAAAGTTATATATGGGTTCTCTGGTAAAAAAAAACTTGTTTTCTACTGTCTTTTTTGAAAATATTATTAGAAGGGCAAAAGGTTACTAACTTTTGCATGAAAAATAACAGCGTTCAACAAATACCTTATAATATACCATCATACCATATCTGCCCTTCATTCTGTTGGGCAACCAAGACCAACTTAGTGACCAAATTGAAAGAAAGCAGACAAATGAACAAGTTGTCTTAATTTTCTGTAGTTGTAAAGAGTACTTTTTGGTGTCCATGTTAATGTCACTTAGAACCAATCCATTTTAATTAACAATAACTCCAAACCAAGATAGTAAATCCACAACAGAACATTAAATGTAAAACAGTTTAATCCACCAAATGATAAAATAGGCAAGGAGCAGTCTTATGTAGGATGATGCTTCTCCTCTGAGATTGAACTTGGATTGTATCTTGTCAAGGATCACCCTCCACAAACCTAGATAAAGAAAACGTGTCAACATGCTTATGCAATGTTAGTACAGTGCGTGCGTGCATGTGTCCAGGGATACACAACATTTTCCAGTAGTCTCTATCAAAATGCAGCTTTTTTATGAATTAAATTCTCACCAGGAACTTTATGTAAGCTTTGGTATCTTCTTCTGCAACTTTTCTGTGCCACGACATACCAACAGATTCACGCCCTTTATTATGTTCTCTGTTCTCAAATCGAGTGGCTCAAACCCAAAAGAACGAACCCAAGTTTCTTTTGTTTGTTTCACGGTCGGTACCACCAATAACTCAACGTTGAGGTGGCTGAGTGTCTGGTAATAGTCATAGAAACAAAAGTTAGTTGTGAAGTAAGCAAAACCAAAAAAATAATGTACATTGTAGTCGCGGTTTCATGGCAACTTTTGATATTTTAAAACATTCTACAACTGCAGCCACAGTACAGTCATGAAAACCTAAAAAGATCTTGACCTTAGGGCTACAGTCGAAAAAGTTGCAGATAATTTTTCAAAACCTTGTGAACAATGCTATAGAGCAGTATATACATGCCAGGAAAAGAGACAAATAACGTTAACGAACTTACAGATTCAATTACTTTTAGAAGCCGAGCGAACATTCCTTTCTTCCTATAAGCAAAAACAGTTGCAACAAATGGCATCTCTGCTAGTAGGTTCCCATGAATCCTGTTTAACAAACTTTATCATCACTATACACATTTCACTCTTGCCATCATGCACTCACGCAAAGGTGACATAAAAAGATCCATAACTGTGTAGAAAGGCAATTGAATTCGTAGCAGTAGAATTCAACTATGAGGAGATAAAGAAATATGTAATGTAAGGGGTGGCCGGTCGAGTGAAAACGAACAGAAGATGATACGTTTATAAGAGGAATAATAGGAGTCAAGCAGAAAGGCTTGGAAATTGATCGGCATGGTCAATAGGCCGGTCGGTTGAGTAAAGAGGAGATGTGAGCATAGTGCAATAGGGTTGATGGAGCGGTATAAGGCGAATATCTCGGGCACATTGCAACAGTTACAACTAATGGGCGAATCTTGCGGAGGGATTACGGATCAGCGGTTACAGATAGTTAATACCCATTACTTGAGTCTGTTGCCTATAAATATAGGAATGATGAGACAGGTAGAGGACTTTTGGATCTAATTACATTTTGACACTAATTTCATTATGACTTTGTTGACTTGAGCGTTAGAATTCTAACGTGCAGATCACAACCCATCAGTGATAGAGGTGAGAGGATCTTCTGAAAAGTACGGCAAGAATAGTTGGGATTTTGTTCCGTTTTGGTCTTACATCCGAAACAAGATCTAACCGAGAAAGTAAACTCATAGAAAATATATATTTAAAACTAACATTAAAGAAGGTAAAATATTATTGATTTTATTAAACAATAGAACAGCATGTAGTGCTTGAAAATCATTTCATCTAACAGCAATGCCAAAAGCTTGTTTATGCTTGAATTTTGATAATCTTTTTCCTGGCTTCTTATAATATTGTCGTTTTCAGCTATATTTTTCAAAAGAATTCTTTTGGTGGAGTACATATGAATTTCATAATATATAGTATCAAATAATCTTCAAATCGTGTAACCAAATGGAAAGGGCTAAGTAAAGCTATCAATTAAAAGTAAAAATGAAATCACAACCTATAGCGTATTAGTTTATTCCATCGACATATTTGTACTCTCATTATTACAATGATTGCCTATTGCAATCTTAGTAGTTTTAAATAGGACAAAATTTAGATGTAGTTATTTAGAGTTGTTATTATTTTTCTTTGAATTTTTTTCCATATCATTGTAAGTATTCACATTTACATACACACTTTAATAAAATTCTTTAAGAAATTAGACTTCCTAACAATGCAATTTTGTAGGGCAAATTCCGGATTATATCTTTTTGAATCATAAAGGAAAAATCAAATTGTTTACATGCAGATGGAAAGCTGAAATAAGAACCAAAATTGGTAAACCAAACCACGTAAAATTATCCAAGATTTTTTTTTGATATCTCAATAATGCAAACATTCTATTTACGTACTTTTATTAGTGTATCTCTTCTTATATTATATCACCTCATTTATTATATCTATATTTTGTAAATTCTTACTCTCTCTGTCATGGATTGCATATATGCATCTGAAAAAAAATTCAATACTGCATAGAGCTGGTCCAGAAGAAATCCAACACCAAAGAAAATAAATTAGTTATTTTTTGTCCTCACAAGTTATATATATTTCCAATGTTTGGCATACATATGTGTTTTTTTTTTTTTTTTTGTCAGCAAATGTAGTTTTGCATATACATATAAAGGTTGCATGAACGCATTATATGCAAACTTAAATAGACATTTATACCTGATTGATGCAACGCTGATAATCTCATAATCCTTCTCTAGAATCACAGTAATAAACCCTTTACAGTCCAGGCGAGGGATGTTTGACCTGAACAAGATATATAATGACAGCACAAGATATGAAAAACACTTTCACAGATATTACATTTTCAAAAAAATAACTTTACCATGCATTGATATTATTGTGATGCCCTGTAAAACTCTCCTCAAATAGTTTTCTATTCATCATTCTCTTCATCAGGAACCCCAAAATGAGAACCAGGGTTGGAGACATTCCTCTTTCTCTTTAAGAACACAAGTTAAGTTGAATATATATTACACCTTAATCCCTTCATTCATGTCTTTTACAACTTAAAATATTGCATTTTTTTTTTATGGTACCCTGATTCATTGACTGACAACATTTGGTAATGCCAACCGATTATTTGGTTGCTATTTCAATTCTGTTATTCCTATTCTGATAGATATAGTTCATCATTTTCTCGTTCTGAAGTTTTTTTGCATTTGACTCCTTATGAACTTTCTCACTTGAACAAATATCTAGCACAAAGTTTACAAAATCCTATTACCATAATTATTTAGCTAGACTCTCTATCTGAACTGATTCTGTCAGTATCGTTTTTCCTATTTTCTTATTCCTTTTAGAAATAATTAGACATGTTTTCCAAAAGTGAAGGTCAAATCCATTGAAATGTCTTCATAAAAGAGAAGTTGTGACCGCAACTGCATCTGAGAGAAGTGTTAAAAAGCACGTAAAAGGCCATAGTAAGTGAAGTGATCTTACCCAGAACTATATACAATACTTTGTATTATATTTGTCCCGCTTCCTTCTTCAATGTATGGCATGAAGCTCTCACTTAATACCGATAATGCAACACCCAGTTTAGCATTGCATTCTACCTTTTCGGTATCTAAGATTGTTATATCAGGATCAGTATCTGCCCGGTAAATAAAAGACCAAGAAAATCCATCCTCTATATCATGTTTAACACGAAGAAGCCTTTGAAGTCTCTCATATATCTGGGAAGACAAAACACCAAATTACATATATATTAGTTAGATTACCATCACCAAAGTACCTTGTAATAATAACAAAAACCAAATCCTTTTTCAGTATATATTGCCTATTACATGAATTAAGCATTGTCGATATCTATATGTTCTCTTGAATCAAAAGGAAAGGAAGGGGGTAAACAACACTGTGAGACTGTAATATACTATAAAAACCTAGGCTACTTTATGGGACCAAACGTCATGCATATAGCTAAAAAGAGAAGGAGAATACCATAGAATAATATTGTGTAAAATAATTTATTAAGAGATTCAATAATAACGTACAGGTGTTCCAGTTATGTTAGGTTTCACAACTATCTTTTACTCCTAACAATAGTAAAAGAAAAAAAAAAACTATTTATTTCACAGATTTGAATAAACTTTAGTGTAAATGATATTTTATCTAACACAAGGTGTTCTATATATATTGAGCTAGAAAAAAAAATTCAATTTAGAAAATATGAATAAGGTTTTGGGTTTCCTGAAAGTATGTTAAGGATGTTATTTAGGGTTGCTTCGTGCTACTTTAAAACATAGGGTATTGGGGCCTTTCCACCTTGAACCAATCAAAATATGTCATATATGACAATAACTCGCCACGTAATTTTGTGTTGGGCTCCAGATTGTTAATGATGAGATGGATAAATGAGAAAAGCTACGCGAGGGTTGAAATTGCCAACATTAGGGCAATATTTATTTAGCTACATGAATATATTGGAGAAAGCAGTCTTTTCTAGTTTTGTCGCTAGGGCAGAATTTTTTTTTATATAAATTAAAAAAGACTTTTTTATACAGTTTTAGATATTGTACAAATACAAATGATATATAAAGTTTTCATTCTTTATACCAGTTCTATTATTAATATAAAAAATGCTATAGTTTTATAGAGGTTCAATATATAACCAGTATAAAAAAGTATTCAAATCATTAAAATCCTTATTCCCAATTTTTCAAACAACTTTTACGCATTGACATAATGGCTCAATTACTTGGTTCATGAAGTAGTAATATTTGTAAAATATGAAAATATTGTAATGTTTGTAAAAGATGAACTCAAGCCAACTTGAATAACATAACATATAGCCATCATAAATTTAGAAGTAGGCGTAAGATTGAAGAAGATGAAAGAAATAGATGATACCTCCATACATCCGTTTCCACATAAGGGTAGCCTTTTGTTATTAAGAGAAGAATTGCCTCCATTGGCCTTAAGACAAGATTGGTGAACTACAAAAAAGATAAATGTAGTGTTCATAAATAGCTTCAGAAATGAGAACTAATTGAAAAAAGAATGCATTACGTAAATGCAGAGGACATACATCTTCTCTCGCATACAAGGCATTCGGTCGACATATCAAACGGGGCAAGGCCTTCAAAGTTTATCTCAGTCTTTCCACACTGCAAACCACAAAATTTGCAGCAGCAACTCATACAGCGCCACTCACCTTCTGGAATTGCCTGCAAGGAAAAAAAAAAATAAAGGTCAATATTTTCGGTACACTATTTTTTTAATCAGCAAAGAAAATGTTAGTGGCATTATATATCGTAGGTATAGCATGAAACGATCATGTATAGCTAAGAAAATAATGTATTTTCCTTCTTCTTCTCATGACATGCACCATAAACAAAAAAATATGTCATATATTATTAGCATGGAAAAGTACAATAAAAAAGAATTTGAAATAGATTCTGCTATTTGTCTCGCTATTTTTGAAAGCCTTCAAGAATAGTTATTTATATAGGCAATGTAAAATATATTTTCATGTCAAATTCTTTGAATAATAAAAATTTATAAGGATTGGTTAAGATATTCATAAATAACTGGAGATGTTAATCTTTTTAAGAAAAAGTGTAATGGGAGATGTTCTTAAAATCATATATCTTTGATATAATTTGAAAACAGAAGTGTATTTATTAGCAATGGAATACACATGTTCAAAATTTCTTTATCATATCTATTCAAATAATTTGATTTGATATGAGAAATCAACATTTGAGTACAAATGGCTCAAAGTCTGGTCACACACACACGTATATATATATATATATATATATATATATATATATATATATATATATATATATATATATATATATATATATATATATGAAATAATGATAAGAAAAAGGGTTCCAAAACTCTAGAAATGAAGGTACATACTTGTATACCCAGGCAGCTCTGATGGAAAGTTGATGGGCAACCATCGCAACAAAGAAGATTTCCCCTTTCCCCACAAACTCTACAAATGTCATCGGTTTTTTCGTTGTCCTCACGGACGACCAAGTTATAAAACTTAGAAGAAAAATCAGTTTGCTTACTCCAGGCTTCTGCCATGCATTGCAAGAGGCAAAGTCCTTTTCCTCTCCCCAAACATATGTTTCGTAGTGGATCTGATATTTTATCCACTGAATTAAAGTTTTCTTGCTTCCATGAGTGAAATTCAAACTCAGAAATGGACACAACTTGAGAACAACAGTCACACAGAATGCCATCTCCAACGGCATCTCCACCCAGTAACACAGCTTTACTCTTGTTATCCCTGTAATAAACCCTCTCTCGTGATTTCATCGTTTTCACAGAAATCATCCACGAAAACACAGTTCGTTTTCCTGTGCTCAGCTTTCTACGTGTCCTGTTATTTCTTGGACGAAACCGTTTTTGTTTTGACAAATTCATCCTCTTCACTCTTGCAAGGCTGTTTACACCCTTTTCCTCCTCAATCACCACTTTGTTCTCATCTCTCGCAACCTTCTCAGGTTGATTCATCTTGCCCTCAGGTATTCGCTCACTCCATTCTATTATTTCAGTTTTGATAATTCTTCTTGGGCATATATCCAGAGTTCGATTCGCCAAATCCACACCATGTATCTTCCTTAAGCGTCTTAAACCTCTGGTGCGGCGGTGAAGTCTGGAAATGAATTCCAGCCCCAAAAGCTTATTATTATTTGAACGGTTTAAATTTCCAGAAAGTCGAAATCCACCGTTTCCGTTGCAGCTTTCGGGAATTTGTCCCATCCTGAGACACACCTCAAGCCTCATTGAGCATTCTGGGTTTGGTTCCACTGCTTCATCTCTTCTCCCTCTATTCCTCTCATTGGTTAAATTCAAGCTTTGTCCCTCTCTCATTTTTCTGAAAAAGTCTAGTTGCGAAAAAAGTTATCAGATCGTAGAAGAGTTATCTACTCGAAACAGCATCTAACTTCAAAGAGAAACTTACTTGAATTATCTTCAGGAATCTCAGATGCTCTTGACCAAAGTCTGTAAACCTTGCAGCTGTTTTTGGTCTTCTGTGGGGTGCTGCTTTTATGCGTTTTATTAAGGCTCTCGCCACATGAAGGAATGCTCGAAGAAATGTGACGCAAAGAAAGTCTTTTTTTTTTTTTTTTTTTNTTTTTTACTTTCGGTCTTGCAGTTATGTTAAAGCTTTGTAACTCTTCATACGTAATCATTCAACAGGGCATCTTTATTATATATTTTTTAATTTCATTTCACTATTTTAAATATTTTTAAACTGATTTTTTTATTTATTTTGATTTGACTTATCTTTTACATTAAATTAATAATAATGATAACGCCATTATCATTAACGAGGAAGAATAAATATTTATTAACTAGTTTTAAAAAAACAATTGAGATCAAAATTAAAATTTTGAAACAGACTTGAAATCCACAAATAAAATTACAGAGATACATATTCACCTTAAGTGAATATTTTTAAAAATCATAATATTTTAACAATTTTTTTAATAACTTTTTTATAATGAATAATGTGTTACTATTTTATTAGATTAGTTGAATTTATTTTTAAAAAATATTTTAAATGAACTTATAATAAATTAAAAAAAAAATTTAAAAATACATTTTCTTATTTTTTAAAGATAATATTTGTCACCAACTAAACAAATAAGACCAAAATTAAAAATCTTAAAGATATAATACTTTCCTGAGTTCAAAAGAGAAAATGACTGAGTAATAGCACGAAAGGATTCTCGGATTTAGCATTATTTCTATTAAAAAAAATTTAGGTTTGCAATTTTGAGAAAGGATAATGTTCAATGCATTTAATAAAAATATTAAATTTCTGTGTATTTAAGAAATATAATATTAATTATTCATAAATATTAATTTCATTTAAATATTTAATATAAAAATTATATGTTAAATAATAAAGGTTAAATATGTTTTAATCTCTTAATTTTGTGAAAATTAGAATTAGTCCCTCAAGACATAATTAGTTCTTCAAGTTTATAAATGTGTGGATTTAGTGTTTTTGACGAAATTTTGTTAAATTTATTTGACTTTTCAAATGCATTATTTATTATAGTATTTAAGTTGTTTATACTGTTTTATACATTTTTTCTTCAATCTTAATTAAAAACATATTTAAAACTTCAAATAAATTTAAAAATTTTTGATTAAAATGACTAAATTTACGTAATTATAAAGATAGAGACTAAATTAGTCTAAAATTTTAATACGAGACTAATTTCAATTTTCACAAAAAAATCAAAACATATTTAATCCAATAATAAAAGAGTTAAATGTATTTTTAAATATTCTTGAATAAAAAATTAGAATTTATCTTTGTTTTAAATTTTGATATATTTTTATTTGTAAACATTGAAAATCAACTAACATAATCATTTAGGTTAAAGATATTAACTATTTTAAGTTTGTTAAACAACATTTAGAATAAATTTGAGTTTAAATTTATCAAAATAATATAAATAACTTAAACAACATCTAAAATACTTTTAACGTGTCAAAAAAATTAAATACAGTTGAATCATAAAAAAAAATATTTATTTAGTTTTAAAGTTAAAAAAAATACACTATATTAAAATTTAAACCACAAACAAATTTTAATTTCACTTCCAAAACAAAAAAAAATATTTAACTCAACATCATACTATAAAATTGAATACGTTTATGAAAAATTTAAGATTTTTTGATTGAGGATTTTGTCTGAAAGCGCATTGCATACATTGAACAAAATAGCATTTAATGAAATCTGTAAATATTACTAGTACAAACGTCACGTTATTATTATTATTAAATTTAACATTAATTATATATGTGTATATAGATGTATATATTAAATGCTTATTAATAATTAATATAAAAATGCATATGTTAAATAAACCGTACAGCAATGAAATAGAGAAAACCAACATATATGCACATATGTAATTAATAATTATCAACTCAGAGGATTATCTTATTTTTGAACTAGCAAAAAAAAAAAAAAGTGGTGACAATACTTACAACTATATGCACTGTCATGATCTTTTTTATTTTATTAAATTAAAATTTAATTACACTAATAATTTTTATTATTTTAAGTATTGATTATTTTATTAATTTTTTATTTCATATATTTTAAATAATGTTATTTATACAATTTACTTATTTTCTCTTTATTTTGTTTAAATTTAAAATATTTAAATAACGTAAAAATTAATTAAATGATAAGAAAATAAATAAAGCGACTTTTATATATATTATATTGGTAGAAAGTGAAATATTTAGTTATCCTAGATATATCTTTGTATATGAGAAAATCAATGTTTTTTTCTTAATTAACCCAATCGTATATATATTTTATATTATTACAAACTCGTATCACATATCCCAAAAGTGTGTTTAACTAATGAGTTTTTTTATTTCTTATTATGTGTTTGGTTGAGTATGTGAATTATAAGAGATTGATAAACATTAATTTAGGAGTTGTTTGTTTTCTGTACGTCAAGAAGGTGTGAAAAATAGATGATATTTTTTTATAGAAATCGAGATAAAATGTGGTTATAAACTTTTTTTGCTGGGAGATTTACGAAGAAATGGGTATTAATCCAATAAAATAATTATTATCATTTTTAAAATATATTTTTTTATGCATAAAAAATTATAATAATTTTTAATTTATCAAACTTGTCAGATGATTCATTAACTTTTATAAATTTTTATTTTAAATTCTTTCATTTTTCACCGTTTTTTTAATTAAAATAATTATACCTTCATCTTCTTCTTTTCTTTAAATTTATATCTCCAAATCTATGTTCCAAACCAAACAAGTCTAGAATGAAAGCAAATGGAAAATGATGTGATTTTAAAGTTTATTGATTTGATTATATTACTGAAAGTCTGAAGATAAGTTTTTTAGTGTAAAGTCAAAATTGTTATTATTATATATTTAAAAGTATAAGATTTTTGGTTAAGAGAATTAGTTTAGAAAATGAAACCGAATTCTTTTTAAAAAATTAATTATTACATTAAATATTAATCAATTGTAAATATTAAAATAATAATTTATTCATAAGTTAGACATTATTTTATAAATTACAAATTATTGATATTTATTAAGAAAAAAAAATCATAATTATTTTATGTATTAGAGTTTAAATATTGGTTCCTAATATTAATTATTATGAAAGTGTTAATTAAAAAGAAATTATTGTCTTTAAGGTTCCAAAATACAGCTATAAAATCATATAATAGTAGTCACAAAAATAATAAAATAGAATAGTTATGGTCTAAGACATAAAGTATAAACTTTACAGTCATCTCAAAATAACCATAGAATTTAGAATTTTATATACACATTGACTACTACAAAACTATATACAATATTAAACGAGACGAGTCTAAGTTGTCGCGTCCTCCAACTTCAAGAACACCTCATCTCCCTCTGCTCACACCCACAAGATGACCATAACAAAGGAAGAAACAGAAAGACAAACAACAAACAAGAGGGTAAACTAGTTTAAATAAAAGATCAATCCTTATATTTATTAAGCACATAGCATATAATCATACCAATCCATTAAACAATTAAGGCACTTTATGCAAAACACAACACTGACTTTGATTGTCCGAACTTTGAATGATTATCGAGCTATGACGGGTTGTACGCTCGTGGTGACTTATACTGCTTTGCAAAGTCATTGTCAATGAGTTTCACCCTACCACACTCACGAGGTTAGTTTGTCTCACGCCTTGGAGTTTACTAGAAGCCTACAAAACTAAGACCTCTTGCTACTCCTTACGACATGGATCAATCCTCTCTATATGAGAATGAAAGACCATTGGAGTTTCAAGATAACCCCCAAGACTGAACTCCTGCATTCATTCTAAACTACACTTGAATCTCACCAAGAAATTCTACTTTGGAACTTTACTTTCATTACTTTTAAAATCCATCCTTTCACTTTGACACAATGATTCATAACATAATCAATGCATTACTACCATACACATTCATGCATACTTAACACGTATTCCAAAACTGCATTTAAATCACACTAAATAAGGAAAGAAAGAGTAAACCAAGAACCTCAGCCTTTCGCTATGCGCCAACTCTCGCTGAGCGAAACCAATGGTTTCTTGCACAGCAACCCAACTCGTTGTGCGAATCCTCAAACATAGACTCATACCTCACAACCAGTCGCACAACGACTAAATTCGTTGTGCGAATAAACTCTCAATAGTATCAAACCCTAACCCCTTGCATAGTGTCCCAATTCGCTATGCGAGAGTCCCAGACAGAGACCAAACTCCTCAAAAACTCATTGTGTGCACCCCTTCACTATTCGAACTAAACTGGCAATGATCTCATTTCACTACAAGTCAAAGAGTGTCATGATTCATTAAATATTTAATATATAAGATATAGATAAGCATGTTGAAAGTTGCCAAAAATATAACCTAAAATTTAAACTATTAGTAACAACGTTATGAGTAAGCTTTCATGAAAATATTAGAATACATTACTTTCAATACCATAGAAAAAAATAGTTATTTTGTGTTTGTAATAATTATATTACGTTAGAGTACTATTCATACTGTAATTATGTTTTTCATTGATAAAAAATTTGGACAAAACATACTACCAGAAGTACATTCAACGTTTAACTATTATATGATATTTCTTTTAGTGGTCAAAAATTTGTTTGGGTTGTTCACCCAATTGATTTTAAAAAAGATAGTGAACGACAATGTTCACCTAATGATATCACTGTAATTATTTGTCTGTTTAGTTTCATTGGTATATAATTATGCCTAAATAAAACTAAACTACACTAAAATTTGAAAACTTGATATAAACGAAGGCTTAAAAGGGCATGTATATTTAAGTTTATGATAAGTTTTGATTTCTATATTTTTTTATTTAACTAAGTTTTAATATTTTTTAAAATAAATTTAATTTGATTTTTTATGTTAGAACTGTTGTCTTAAGATACGTACTATGCGTTAAATTATGTCACGTGTCAAATTAAAAAAATGTTGTAACAAAAATATTATCTAAATCTTAACACGTAATACATTAACATTAATTTATCAAAAAAATAATAAATTAAATTTATTTAAATATATTGAAAGTTAATTGAGTAAAAAAGTATAACAACAAAAATAAATTATATCAATAAATATAAAGCTTGTTAAAGTTACAAATAAATTGAAAAATGGAAATAAAACGTGTATTATATTATATTGTATTATTTTTTTATCCTAAATAAAGTTAAAGATAATTTCATAATCTATCATGGGAGTCACATAATTAATAGTATACTCAATCTATTATACGATCAATTCTTTTAACTTGTTTTAAATTCAATAAAGAAATAAAATAGCAGTAACATAAAATCAAATAATGCATTATAATAAAATCATTCATCCTTTTCATTTCTTCTCAACCAAATTATCAAATTTTTATTATGTTTTATACTTTTGTTTTTAAATTTTTCTGTTTCTGTATAATAACACAAAAAGAAAAGGGTCATAAAAATAGCCACAACATGTATAATTGAAGTACATGATCAGCAGTTTAAAGTATGATTTACTTTAGGGGGGAAAGGCGACGAGCAATTTACAACTCGTTCAGCCACTTTCATATAAGAATCTACAGAAATACAAGTATATATAAAACCACGATACAGAAAATGCTGTACATTTATAAATGATATTAACTATATATCAACGTTATTACTTGGTGGCAAAGAAGCAGATGCAGCCCCTGACTCAACTAATATTGACCAAAGAACATGAACATCTTCGCAAGGGCAAGACTTCACATCCTTATACAGAATGTATATTCCTCTCCCTGTGTTCCAAAAGAAAAAATGCTTTTAGCTATCAACATTTTCATATAAAATAAAGATTAATGATATGAATCTGTGACAACGTTGTGATCATGCTTACTCTTTCTGTGGCCTGAATGAAGCCGATCCCAGAGCTTCTTCAAAGGGCAGAGAAAGGACTGAAACCATCCCATTGGGTCATATAGTTGGTGAAAGATTGGAAGAAAATGAGAGCAGTTTTAAGAAGAGGGGTTGCTTGCAGCATAGTGACTTCAATGCTACTGCTTCTCATGAAATTCACCAAACTCCTTTTCAGTGCAATCATGCAAGGGTGCCATGTCTTTGTCACACTTTTTCTCTCGTGGGAGAACCCAAACCCATCTGTCTATAACCCTTTTCTCTCAGTATTCACGTTTCCAACTATCTTAAGTACTTACATAAACTTACATGTGAAGTCAAACATTTTTTACTATTCTACGCATTTTTTTAGGACTGTAAACATAATACGCATTTTCAAAGTTAATCAGCCTCGGCAAAAGTTACACATTCTTTGGCTTCTCAGTCAAGATTTAAACAATTCCACAAGTTTCTATAAACCTTAGTGTATATTAATTACCTAAAAATATGCACATTTCCCTTAAGTAAGGGCAATTGACATGTCAAATTTAAAACTTAATCTTCAATGTGAAGCCAACCCTCCCCAATTTTTATTTCTTTTTTAATCAATTAATATTGAGGAAAATATGGGAAACTTTTCATGAATAGTAGTGTTTTGCTTACCATATAGATTATGTAATTATTAGACCATTTTGAATAAATCATTTGGCTCTTGGAAACATCATTAATATTTGAATGGTATGAGCTCAAAAGAAGCTTAGTTATTTTATTAATTTATAATTATTTATTTTTGTTTTATTTGTTTTATTATTAGTAGAATGCTCACTAAGTTCTTTGTATAAGGACTTTCCAGAAGGTCACTCATCCCTAGATTACTCCAAGCTTTAACCATGGAGTTCTTATGGGTTAGGCTATCGAAAAGCAAATGCATTTGTTGATATGAGTAGTCAAATCAATTCCTTTAAGTTATCCTTCAATGGTATAGTCTCATACCTATACAGTCTCTAGATCCCTCTCATTTCGGTGTATGTTCAATTCTTCCATGTGTCCCTCCTACTGGAAATCTATCAGGAACCGCTCTTTGTTTGTGTGTTTCTTGCACCAGCGATCACTCATCGCCCTCCTCAATGTCCAGGTGTCACACCTTAACTTTAAAAATTAATAATATCACTTTTAATATATTTAAGGCATTAACAAACAAATATTGTTGATTTTAATTTATTCATAATACAATTAATAATCAACAAATAGTAATAATTAAACTAATGCCAATTTTAATATATAAAAGAGTTAAATAGTTAAATTTTTAAAATTGAGGAACTTGATTGAACTTTTTATTAATGAAGAGATCAAATTGAACGAAATGTATAAATAATAAGCTAAAAAATAATAATGTAAAATATGAAGTGTGGTTGGGGTGTTATATTAGCTAGTGTGGTTGTGATGTTACGAGGTTAGGTGTATGACTTTGGTAAAATATGAAAGGCTCTACAAAACCAACAATTTGACAGGAAAGTGGCATCTAATAATAAGTACATCATATTTGAGTCCATTTCACCACTTCTGAAAGGAACCATCCAATTTCAATAATTTTGTTTCTTTTCTAAACTATGCACGGAAAAGGATACATATTATTCAATAAATTACAAAACAAAAATGAACTATTAAAGTATGTAAGTTTCGTTCTTTATAGAAGGGACTCGTATGATCAAATTGACTTAATTATAAGAATTGTGTCGCAAAAATGTCTCAACAATATATTGTCGATATTTTTTAAGTTGTTATAATTTATAACGGGATCACTGAAATCATAATCCAACTTTTCTGCCATATGTATCCCGTCAATAGTAAGAAGTTTAAAATAAATTTATACTCAAAAGTGGAAGTAATATATACAAATCATTTAATATTTAATATTTTAAAGTGGTTGTAAGACATTCTAGAAGATGAATTTATAGGAAATATAATAAATATACTTCATTGTAATGAAATAGTTTTGTTTTTCTAATTTCCTATTTTACCATTTTTCTTTATCTAACACAATATATATATATATATATATATATATATATATATATATATATATATATATATATATATATATATATATATAAGTTATTTATATGTGTTGTAAAAATTATTAAAAATAAAAAATATGTTATTAAAACTGCCCATAAACAGACAAATTATTTTATCTTTAAATTGAGACAGATAAAAATAAGCTTACGGAATAATTCTTTTTATATATTTTTCAACTTTTTTTTCAAAGTCTTTTACTTCTCGGACCGTCTTTTTCAACTTTCATAAATTTAATACATTTATGTAACTTATTATTATTTTTATTCCATTATATATATTTTTTTAATTTTTTAATCATAATTAAGAATATACAATTTTAAATTAATAAAATGTATAGATTATATTGTTAATGATTCAATTGATATATAGAATTTATATTATTTATCATATATATATATATATATATATATATATATATATATATATATATATATATATATAACACTAAAATAATATTATGATTTTTTTTTCTTTTTTTTTTCTTTTCTCTTTTATGCTGTCACTTTTAGTTTCTCTTTTTTCTCTTAGTCTTTTTTTTCATTTTTTTCTTCTTCTCGTTCATTTTAAATTAATTTATAATACTACAAAAAATATTGTATATTATTAAATGTAGTAAAATTATATATAAGATTAATCTTCTTTCTGTAAAAAAAAGCATATAGAGGAATGTATTTATAAAAATGAGAATGTAGGCTAAGTTAAAATATCAATGAATATGTAAAAATAAGATAATTAACATAGGGAATAATTTCTTAATTAACATAAAATGTAATATATCTAACATTCTCCTTTAAATTGGTGCATACAAATTGTATGTATGAAGCTTATTACAAATATATCAATTCTCAGTTCCCGTAAAAACATAGTGAAAATATTTATTATTAATAATTTAAGTTGACGAACTTAATCTTGATGTTTTGAAATACAATCTTCTCTTAAATAAAATGACAATCAATCTCAATATGTTTTGTCTTCTCATGAAAGAGATTATTAGAACTTATATGAAGAAGAATCTGATTGTCACATAAGTGTCATTTAAGTGACATCTCCAAACTGTAACTCTTTAAACAATTGCTTAAGCCAAACAAGTTCACAAGTGGTTGAGGCCTTAGCTCTATATGTTGTTTTTGTACTAGATATTGTCACAATACTTTGTTTCTTGTTATTCTAAGAGATCAAGTTACCGCCAATGGAGATACAATAGCTAGACGTAGATGTTCTATCAGAAGGAGATCTTGCCCAACCAATATATGAATAGTAAAAAACTTTTGTATGTTTATAGGAACCATATAACAAACTTTTTTAGGAGATCCTTTGATGTACTTTAATATAAGGATGATTGCATTCTAGTGATCATCACATTTATTGATGACAAAGGAAATGTTAGGACGAGTAACTATAAGGTAATTTAATTTCCCAATCAATCTTTTATACTACTCGATCTAAAATAGACTTCCCCTTATTTGATAGGAGAATTGTATTAGGATTCATGGGTGTGTTAACATATTTTAAATTCATCAACCCAATTTCTTCCAAAATATTCAATACATACTTTATTTGAGATACAATAGTACTATTGTTGAAGTGTGCTACCTTAATACCAAAAAATATCTGAATTTACCAAGATTTTCAGTTTGAAAATGGTGACAAAAGTGTTGTTTCATCTAAGAGATGTTATGGTAGTCATTGTAAGAACACTTTCACTATGGTCACTATCTAAGCATCATTTTTCCATTGAATATGTTAGTTTAATTGACGTTATTTGTCTCTTTAAACTACCATTGTATACGTAATATAAAATAACAATTATTTTGACGGTTCATCTTAAACCATTATACTTTATGAGAGCAAGAATTATGTTTCAGAAAACCGCCACCCAAATAAATAACGATGATTTAAAATGATGCAATTAAAAAAAATAACCAGTAATACATACAATTTTTTTTAGTGTAACAAATATTTCATTAATGAAAAATTTGGTGTCAATTTTATGGATAGATTTACTAATGAAACTACCAACAAATTTTAAAAAAAAAAATAGAATTATTAACAAATTTATAAAAAATTTAATTACTAATAGATTTAATGACAAATTTTAAAAAATCAATTACTAACAAATTTATAGATGAATTTTCAAAATATTAAATTATTAATGAATTTGTTGATGAATTTTTAAAGAAATTAATTATCAAAAAATTTACTATTGTATTTTTATAATTCAATTACTGATGAATTTATAGACCTAATTTCAAACAATTAAATTACCAATAAGTTTTAAATAAATTTACTAACAAATTTTCAAAAAAAATAAATTACGAAAAAAAAAGTCAATTACTGATTAATATTATTATGATATAGTCAAATTTCAAAACAAAAACTTTAACATCCGTTTATAAATAGATAATCAATTTTCAATCAATTTTATTAACAAATTTTATCGATGAATTCCTTACAAATAAATATTCTTATTGTTAATAAATATTCTAATTTATTATTAACATATTTTGTTTAATAGTTAAAATATGAAAATTCATCAATAAAATATATTGATGAAATTTATCCATAAATTTTGTTTTACCAACAAAATCTTTTCTTTTAATAATTTAATATATTTTTTTCTAGTAAACCAAACAATACAATGATAAAAAAAAAAATAGATCAACAAAAACCAACATTCTCTAAACTCCAATGTTATTCACACACAAAAAAAAAATAGAGAGAAAAATTAAAATAAAGGGAAAACTTACTAATTTTTTTACTTGGATACACTTAATATATACAGTTGAAGTTGAGTTAAACTAAGAGTATTGTTTGAAAAAAAGAAGTAATAAACTAGAAAAATTGTGTCTCATCAACCTTCTTTATTTTTCTTATACTACTCTAATGATACACGTGCACAATTTTTTTTTATAACTAGCAATGTTAATTATTCTTCTTATATTATATGTAAAAAATGTAATAAGTTTTCATGATGTAGGGTAATGAAACCTTAAGTTACTTGGGTTTTGTAATCGATAAAAAAAATTAGAATTGTCAAAATGGGTCACAACCCGCGGGTCAATTCAGCTACCACAGGTTCAGGCCAGGTTGAGTTTGAAAAAATTATAATTTTTTTATGCAGGTCAAATTTCAATCCAGCTTGTTTAATCCCGGCTCATGCAGGTTGAATCCGTAGTGGACCGGGTTGGTCCACTAACCCACCTAACTAATTTTACTTTATTAAAATTTAATTTTAATTTTATAAAAAAATATTTATTACTTTTTTTGCTTGAAAAATTTATTTAAGTTTCCTATTTTCAAAATTAATTAAACACTCATGTTTGGAATGAAATTTAGGAGTGAAATTTGTTTAGATTTAAATTATAAAAAGTTTGTAATTTTATTTTATTTAGAAAAAAATTGTAATTAAATGAGTCAGTGAGTCAATCCGTTTATCCACCAACCCGTTGTGGGTTGGGCCGGATTCAAATTTTTATGGTTAGCTAATAAATGAGTTGAATTGAGTTGGCTTACTAAGTTACCAACCCGTAATAGACCAGGTCGAGTTGGGCCGAGTTACCCGTTTTGACAGCTCTAGAAAAAATACATACATCTGATTAACTAATCACTAATTTTGCAATAATTCACTCATTGATATCGAACATTTCCTGTTACTACCATTATTACGTATCCTTAGCTTCTTAAACGATATTGTTTTTTAACTTCTTACTATTATATAAATAAACACCGATGCATAATTCAGCATTTCAATTTCTCTTATGGGTATAAAGACTTGAAGTTCTATGCCTACCTAGATGGGCTTTCCCACTGGGATTATTGGGCTGTTTTTTTCCTACACTTCCTCCATAAGTTTTTTCTTGCACTCCTATATTGAAAACATCTCATTTTATTTTTTTCTTAGATAAGTTTTAGATTGTGTAACTCGAAAGCTTTTTGAATTAAAAATAAAAATGATTTCTAGATTATAAAATTTAATTTTTTTTTCAGATTACAAAAGTTAAATTATTAAAAATATTATGGGATTGTAAATTTAAAAGTCATTTAATGTTTGGGTTGTATAATGTAGAGGTCATTTAATTTCTGAATTTGTAAATAATTATTGATGAATTTATGACTATTAATATTTACTAATAAATTTCGTTATCTATTGATAAAATTGACCAACAACAACCAATTTATTTATTGATGATTTTTTCAACATTGATAATTTGTCGATAAATTCAAATTATTAATATATTTTTATTATTACTAATAAATTATATCCATCAATAACATATAATTTTCTTGTAAGGTCTTACATATATTGAATATCTAACATAAACATAACATAGAAATAAAACTATAATATATATATATATATATATATATATATATATATATATATATATATATATTAGTATAAATTTTACTTTATAAATTTATTTTATACAATTTATTAAATTAAACTTGTATTAATATATTAAATAAATTTTCAAGGTATTTTATATCTTTCATTATCAACTCACTCATAAATATATAATGTAACTTTTTATATTGTCCAATTTCTAACGTGAATGGAATTGAATATTTTACATTATTTTGAAATATAATTAATTGCTATTAATGATAAACGAGAATGGTATATCCAGTTCACATAATATTATGTAATTTCACAATCGTATCCATTTAAGTAATAGAACTTTTATACATATATGTATAATGATCCATCCTGAATTCACGTTGGTTTGATTGAAATATAAAAAATATTTTATACTATTAAAACATGTCCGAGTTATGAAAATTAAAAATAATTACCAAGAATATTTAATTATTATCTATATTAATGTATATTATTGATCCAAATAGATTATAATTTCTATTATTAAACATATATACCTTAAGTGTTTAATAAAAAATACATTTTAAGATAATTAATTAATTAAATTATTACAGAATACATTATATTATTTGTGATGGTTAAATTACAAATTTTAATGATTAAAAATCACTACAAATAAAAATTTTGACAATTAATTTCATAGAAGATATAAAATCTCTTTTACCTCCCCACTCTAATAATAATCCATGTAGAATGTTTACATGAATTTCTGGATTGTATTACTAACAAACAGCATAGATAAACTATAAATATATCTAATTATTTTGGAGAGTTAAAATAATACACTTAAAATTTATATATTTAATTATTATCATTAATACAATAAAAATTAATACATAATTTAGTATAATTGTAATTACCAAAGAAATAACACATTTAAAGGATTGTCTTTCATTCTTTCAAATTTTTTTAATTAATCAATAATTAAATTGAAACTAAATTTTCAATAATTTTTTTTTTCAATTTAAATAATCATGTTGTCTACGAGAAATTCATATTTTTTTTTGCAATTTTTTTTATAATCTTTATTGTAAAAAATAATTTTTTTGTTGTAGTTGTATAAATAAGAAAAGTTAAAATAGGAAAAATTAGATGATCAATCAAGTAAAATCTTCAATATTTTTTATTTTATTTGTTTTTATCAAAAATTGACATAATTTAAGCATGGTTAATAATCTCTTCAAATTTGGATGGTTAGAAGCATCAATAATCAAATGTTGAAGTTGGAATTTTAAATTAATCTTCTCTCTCTTGCTCATTAGAAAAGTTTAAAAAATAATTTATCGTAATTTAATAAAAATTCAGATACATTATTAGAAGGAAAATTTATGACAATCAAGCTACAATTAAAAACCAGTTATTGAAAGACACATATCACATTGTTTTTCTTCTATATTCATAAAAAATAATATACATAAGTTCACTAGATTAAAAAGAACAATATGAATGAAAGAAAACAAAAGATAAATAAGAGTGAAAATAATTTTTCTTTTAATAAAAAAAACATGAGAGTAGAAATAAGTACATTTTATTAGTGACAGTCTAATCATAATCTAATTAGTAATAATCATATTTTGTTGTAAGTTAATCAATATTAGACGAAATTAAATTATGGGATGACTGTTTAGTCCACAAATCATAGTCGTTCGATGTCAATAATAATGTATGATTATTCTTGTGACATACTTAACCATTTGAATGGCCTGGTCTAACATTCATCGAATAGTCATACGAGACATTCACCTTTATCAAACTTTGGTATCTCCTTCCTCCAAAAACAAATTATTTCTCAATTTCATCTTTCCGACAAAGATCCTCTATTGTGTTCTTCAAAATTTGAACGTCTCTCTCTAGTGAAAGCAATTTTGGCCCACTACAGTACACAAAAAGATTCAATGCAACGTTAAAATTTATAATTTAAGGCCAACATGTATGAAGAACCCATGACCACATTCCGCAGAATTTGGATGCCAAAAAAATTTACACATGACATGTTTATGTTAACATACCTTAGTTTTTGACAACTGATTTGAAAGCATTTGAAACTTTTCGTCACAAGGACCTGTTAGGTTGGCAGGACTTGGCGATAAGATGTCTCAATGTCAATTTTTGTTTACAAATTTATGTTACTAATATTTTTTATATCTATATTAATCGTTTTTAAGTAAACCTTAAAAAACAAATTAAATATATTTTTCATTATTATGTATCGTACTTAAACATCTAATCATTAATTTGATTTTATGTTTATCATATATCCAATACTAATTAAACCTGGGTTTAACTCATTTAAGAAATTTATATTTTATTTTCAATTTAAAATCTTAAACCAATAAATTTATAATATGTTATACTTAATATAAAACTTACACTCACCCTTAAATTCCTCAAAGTGATCTTCTAAATATAAAAAGTTTTAACTTTTGTTTTCTGATGAGAAGAAGAAAAGATAATATAATAAAAACATAATATTACCTATTCCTGCAAAACCCTAATTCATTTTTTACATTTTAAATTTTAATAATTTTAACTTAACTCTATCAAATCAAAATATGACTTTATAATATATAAACAATAACTTTTTAAAATAATTATACTCTTGATTGTAAACCTAATTATAACTTTAACTAAACAAATAATAATCCTACCATATTTAGATATGATTGAAAAATATTAAGAGAGTGCAAAAGAATTGAGAAAAGCATGGAATGAAAGAAAGAAAAGGCATAAAATCCATGATTGATATTGATTGTAAGTATGTAGATGCTTTTATTACAGAGAAGGTGGGAGACAGCAAGACAATTTATCATGAATTTAAAGTCTACCTTCTTTTCTCATACTGTGATACACTGACACTACATAATAAGGGATAAATTAACCTCTATTTCTAAGCAATCTTTTGTCTCAAACTTTACCATTATTCCATCTCCTTTAATCATTCCACTACGCTCTTCTTTTTGTTGCTTCTCTTTCCAAATACAATTTTTAATATATATTTTCATCCCTCTGCAAATATTCTTAGGTGCAAAGAATATAATTTGAATAGGGTTGTTAGTAATGGAGACCACATATTTAATTCTTTGATTCCACCCAATCTGACTTAGATTATTTAGAAACATAGAAGTATATTTGAACACACTCACCACCTAATCTTCTTTTGTTGGAGATTGAGACAGGTGAGGCTTCTGAATTTTAATATTCCATTTTTATTTTAAATTAAAAATTAAATTTTTATCATCGACATCATTATATTAATGGATATGAAAAATAATATATATGTATATCTATTTATATCCATTACCTTACTATTTTAAATATTAATTAAATCATTTTTATATAAAAAGTAAAAATTGTAATAAATAAAATTTAATATTATTAAGTATTCAAAATATAAAAAAGTACATTAAATATCAAGAAAGAAAATAATTGTATAAATATAAAAAGATCAAAAAATAATTAATTAAAAATCAAATAATGATAAAAAAGATATAAAAAATATATCAAAGGTTATAATGCATAAAGAAATGTTAATACGAAATTTTGAATTATCTAAAAATTTAATGTATTTTAATAATTTATAGAGAAAATAATAATAAATAGAGACGAGACAAGAATCATTCTTTCTACACTTATGTGATTTCTTCGCGCACTTTCAACTTTTTTTCAAAAAATTTTAAAATGATAAAATAATTGAAACATGTCACACTATCATGTTATATGATACAATGTTAAATTAATATGTATGTGGGAAATTTTTTTATTTAAACAAAATAAAATTAAAAGTAATTATTTTTTTAGAGATTTAAAACCACAAGCTAACATGTGACACTTTTTTAACGATGTTAGTATGAAACTAACTACACTAACTTAATTATTATAATTTTTCAAAATTTGGAATCCAATTAAGACAAAAAAATAAATAAAAGACCTATTTAAACAAAAACTATGGAAAACAAAAACTATATGAATGATTAAACTTAAAAATTTTCAATTAGACAAATTCACTTATCATATAATATTTGGATGCAATTACAAGATATGATACAAAAAAATTCACAATTAATAAATAGATTATTAAATATTTAAATTTAAACATCACTTTAAATGTGTTAAATCAAAATTAAAAAAAATATTGAAGAAAAACAATTTATAAATTCTTTTCTCAAAAATTTAAATTAAAAAGAGTGTCACAATTTATTATAATTTAGTTTTAATATAACTTTTCTTCAAAAAAATTCAATAAAATATGCCTTTTTACTAATTAATTAATTAGAAGGTTATGAATAATGAGAATTCTAATGTTTATAAATGTTTAAGATAACTCATTGTAAATGTTGTTTTAATGCTATATAAAGTCCAATGAGACACTTACGTGTTTTTTTACCATTCATCAATCAAGATACATATCAAATTATATGAAAAATAATTAAATTATATAAGAAAAAATAGGCTTAATTGTTTGAGTGATCTTTACCTTCGACAATGTGTTTATTTGATCATGGCTTTTAAAAAAGTGTTTATTTTGTACTCAAATGGGTTAATATGCATTAATCAAGTCTATTTTTGTTCATGCCTTTAAATAGTTAATGTTAACTTATCGGGTATATTCTAGTAAAATTTTTTGGTGTTGTGACATTTGTCTTCTGACGTATAATCCATAAGAGCTTTCTGATGTAGAAATTTAGGATTAGGGTTTCGAAAAGTTTATGAATTAGGAATTCTAACAACGAAGAAGAGAAGCGATTTTAGAGTACTCACAGATCCTCTGGTAGGAAATTTCAAGTTGTCAAATATTATTGTCAATCTGTTTAGAATCACCAAGCGACTTCGCTTAAGGAAAGAGAGGTTGAAATTAATTAGAAAAGGAGATATGCCAACAGCAATACTAGAGTAAGTATACATGCTCGATTCACTTGTCCATTTTTTTCCCTTAGATCTTGTTTGTTTCGTGATGCAGATCTTGCGTTTGATTGTCATCATTCTCTTCCACATTTTCTATTTTCATATCTTTGTGTTCTTTGTCACAGTCTATTTTTTCACTGAAAGAATGTGATGTACTTGGGAATATGAAATTGTTTGCAACATTAGTGTCCTTTTCCAATAATTGTTTGACCTTACTTATGGATATGGGGGAAGAGTTGTGGTGGGGGCAATTAAAGTCTCTATAGGAGGTTAAGGTTCAAATTCATCATAGTTCTTCGACATTTCAGATATATGTTCTCAATTAAAAGGCACTACAACAAGGTTTGTTAATACGATAAGATTTGTTACTACGACAAAATTCAAATTTCAATTAGGATAAGCTTCAAATTTTTCCATTAAAAAAACACCATTACACAGTAAATTTATGTATTTTCACTTGTTGCAAAGTGTGTTTTGTCGTATTACCACACTATTTTACAATATCACTGTATTGTTTTATCACATCATCACACAGTTAACATTATTTCTGAAAAACTAACTAAATAGACTTTATTACTGTATATTAACGCATTTGAAAATGAAATTAATACTTTTTTAAAAAAAAAAAGCAAACACACTCTTTTAAAAATTGAGACCACCCGATCAATTCGACCAAAATAATATTAATATCACGGTGTCATTGTTACTGAGAAATAAAAAAAATTATAAAAGGAACAGGACTAAAATAGATAAAACTACAAACTAAGGGAAATAAAATTATGAAGAAAATTGAGGAAAAAAAATATGAAAACCTTAATAATTTAATTTGACGGCAATGGAAATTGAGTGGTCTAATCCTGATTAACAGTCCTAATGTGCGTGTGACTTTTGTCTTAGCAAAAGCGTGACTAAATCCATGGAATCCCTATTGCTTCTGTGTTTGAAGTTGCCATTTGGTAACACAAAGTCCACCATCACTGCACATTTTCATACCATCAGATCAGGATCAGGACCGCCACCATCATAACCTTTTATTCATCAATAAATAAATAAATATTATACATATATATATATATATATATAGTATACGTGTGGGTCGACATACGTGTGTATGTGTATACGTATTCCGTCGCTCTTTTCAATTTCGTGGTTATATATCCATCTATGAAGGGACAAAACAAAGGGGCAAAAAGGAAGAGCAACACATGTCATGCACAACATCTAGCCTGCAAAGACTTTTGGTAGTAAGAAATCACAATCATTTCTCATATATATATATATATATATATATATATATATATATATATATATATATATATATATATATATAATTAGTCATAAACAAGAACTCAAGTTCAAAAATTATGACTATTACTAGAAAAGATTAATTGAAGATAATCAATAAAAACTCTAAAGAACTAGTCATCGTGATATTTTACATCAATGACAATAAAAAATTAAATACATAAAAATGTTACTTAACCATATATTATATAAATTTCCAGCTGTTCAATGATATTTGGGATAAGAAAATTAAATAAGTGACAAACTCAACATTTGATGAGTTTTTGAGGACTTAATCAAGAAAATGTAAAATAATGAAACATGATAATTTAAATAAAGGATTAATAGTATCTTTTATTAAAAAAATTAAGATAATAAATTATATATTTTTATATAATACAAAATTTAAACTTACAATTGAATTTTTAATATTATTTAATATTTATAAAAATAACTAAAACAAAAGGCCGACCCCTCCCTGCACCATTATTGAGACAACTAGGTAACCTTTCCTCCACACCTTGTTTAAGGAAAGAAAAATGATTGAGCAGTAGAAAGTAAGAAAATTTATTACATGATAAGAAAACAACATATCGTAGTTTCAAAACAAAAATCACGTAATGCATGGTTAAGTGTTTATTTAGAATTTGTAGTGTATCTCGATAACCGATCAATTAAGTAGAGTTTGGAATCAAAACAGACAACCAATTGATGGTCAGATAAACATTAATGAAGAAAAGTAAAAATTATTAATGACTAATTAATATGTTTAATGGTCATATTAAATGCGAATATACACTATTTATGAGTAATTGACATGTCATATTGCACAAGAATATGATATTAATAGACAATTAACCGATATTATTGAATTTGATTGTCTGGTTTAATGATTAATCAATGTGTTTGACTATGACAAGCCTTATAAAGTATATTATTAGCGTTCAGGTAAAACATCTGGATCTATCATCATAAAAATATAGACCTTTGATAAATATATCTGACTTGAGCGTTGGAATGTCTTTTACAGATCAACCACCATCGGAAGATTGTATTTTCAGAAAATATTAAAACAATTGAAAGAGAGTAGAGAAGGAAGGTCAACCGATCCTCGAACCAATTGCACCGAAACAGAATTTAAGCTTAATTATGCTTAATTTAATCTCAAAAACAAGTTGAAAAACACATATTTGTCTCATTTATATTTTTTCCTCACAAACTCCAGATCTCTTAAGGTATACTTAATATAAGATTTTTAACATTTTTCATAAATTAAAAATCTTGAATGTGTATGTATTAAATGGAAGCATGAGCTGGTCCGAACTATTAAAGAATTTCTCAGAAATTCAATTAATGGCTACAGTTGGAAGCAGTTGGCCTGGTCCATAATCTAAAGTGTTCCTTGGTGGGGCACCTAATCCCTGGTTTGGTTAACGCAAGATCAAGATCATCCACATCATCTCATCAAATTAATTGTTGAATATGATATATAGCGTGCAATTTCCATCGAAACACTTAGCAAAAGTCTCTTCCTTCCCCCACCTAATTAAAACCATCAAAAAAATATATCACAATTCATTATAATAATTTTATGAGAAATCTCCTTTAACTAAAAATCAAACCAATTTATAATATAAAAATATCATTTTATAAACTGATTTTATAAAATTAAATTAAACTTAAAATTTATATATTAATATATAATATTAAAATTTATTCTAAAAAGATTTATTATTATTCACAATTCCATTCAGATAATGTTTCATTGTAAAAAAATATTGAAAGTTTTTCATTAATAAAAAATCAATTTATAATATATAAATAATATAAATTCTATTTATTTATAAATTGATTTTATAAGATTAAATTAGTATTAAAATTAACTTTTTAATAAATTTATCCGTGAAGCGAGAATGGTTTGTTTAAGTAAGCATGTAAGAAAACAAAATGGTTTGTTTAAATATAGAGGCTTAAGAGTGTTATTAGCATTGAAGACATGAATAGAATAAGTAGTAAGTTATAGGTTATAACTGTTGTCAAAATGGAATTTGGATGTCTAAACACAGTTGTCCCACTAATTGTGGAAAAAAAAGGCACGTTTTGGGGGGTTGGAATACTTAGTTATCAATTAATGGTGGAATTGAGAAGGTGCCCACTTAATTAATACATTTCACTTCTCTCATCTTCATTCCAAAATATACTCTCTTCACTCATTCTCATTTCTTCTATCATTTATCAGTTATTTTCGATAAACTATTCCTAAATATTTAAAAACTCAATTATTGACCAAATACTTTGATAATTCGGATTCTTTTTAATAGGAATGGAAAACTATTAAATATTAAGCAGTGTTATTTTTTGGCTTTAAAGTATCATTTAATTAAATTAATCTCTTATAGAGACTTTGAAGTGATACATGGAATTCATTCTTAAAAATTACGTTTTATAACTAATGATTTCAATCATTTTATTTTATGGCAATTATTTTAAACAGTTTCCAGCAGGGACATAATTATAATTTTGAAAAATTGAGCTGGCATCATTATATTTTTTACGAGTCTCTTGAGCACACACATATCCAAGTTGCCACACTTAATGGTTTGACCAACTCTCTATTATTTTTAAATTTTTGGTGTAAAACTCTCTTTATTATATTCCAGGTTTTAATGCTTTATCCATTCCGTCACTTTTCTTGTTACCCCATGTGCTAAAAGCAAATTCTCTTTTACTTACCCTTCCTTTCCTTTCTATTCCTTCCATTTCTCAAATCAGACATTTTGGCTTCTACTTTAGTAGTTTCTCATACGATTAGCAGCTAAAGCAAATCTCTCTCTCTCTCTCTCTCTCTCTCTCTCTCTCTCTCTGTCTTTCTTTCTTCTGCTGTCCCATTCTAAACAAATACTGACTCAGATGAAAAATTAACAGTTTTTGAGCTGATCTTGAGGAAATTTTGGCCATGATCTTTTCCTTCTCATAAAGTGTGATAAAAGATCAGATTTCAGGAAACAAGTTCAGAAAATAGCTGCCATGAAGGAGTTTCCTTCTTGTTTTGGAGAAAATGGTGTTCAGGTTGTAGATTCCTCCTATTCAAGTACAACAAGGGGAGCTCAAAATGTTGTTACTTGTGTCTATCGGTGTAAGTTAGGAGGCCGTTCGTTCTTGATTACTGTCTCTTGGACCAAATATTTGATGGGACAAGGGTTGAGTGTGGGAATCGATGAGTTGGGTAATCATTGTCTCTGCAAGGTTGATATAAAGCCATGGTTGTTCTCAAAAAGAAAAGGGTCAAAGAATTTGGAGGTTGAGTCTAGCAAAATAGATATACTTTGGGACTTGAGCTGTGCTAAATTTGGTTCCGGGCCTGAACCATTGGAGGGATTTTATTTGGTTGTTGTGTTCAACCAAGAGATGGTCTTACTCCTTGGGGATCTGAAAAAGGAAGCATGCAAGAAGATTGACAGTGATTATGCTTGTGCTAACTCGGAAGCCGTTTTTATTGCAAAGAGAGAGCACATTTTTGGCAAGAAGTTTTATGGTGCAAAGGCTCAGTTTTGTGACAAGGGCCAAGTGCATGATGTGAGAATTGAGTGTGATACACTTGGGCTTAATGATCCATGCCTTGTGATCCGAATTGATAGCAAGACGGTGATGCAGGTGAAGCAACTCAAGTGGAAATTCCGGGGCAATCACACTATTTTGGTGGATGGCCTACCAGTGGAAGTGTTTTGGGATGTACATAATTGGCTCTTTGGAAATGCTCTGGGAAATGCAGTCTTTATGTTCCAAACTTGCATTTCAACCGAGAAGATGTTCTCAGGCCAATCTGTTTCTGATCCTTCTGTTCTCACATGGGCTTACTCTCAGCAGTTCAGGGATTCCCAGTTGCAAGGTCTTGGATTCTCTCTCATTTTGTATGCTTGGAGAAATGAGTAGTCAGTATAGGAGTTAAGTTATGAAATCTTATTCTTGAGTGCTAAACTGGTATTGCCAGCCACACAGTTTTCAGCAATCACGTGATCAAATTACATGAAACTCATAAACTCGTCTTTTTCTTTTTGCCTTAGTACTTTCTCTCTTTTTTTTTTTTTTCTTCTCTTTAATTCAATCGCACGTATATATACAACTAGACCTCCATATTCCTTCCATTAGAACTTCTGGAATAATCTTCTTGTGGTTTATAAATCTCTGAATCAATATTCTTGCTGAAATTGTTCATTAGATATATGGTTTACTGAGAGATTAAAGGTGCGTAGAACAAAAGCTTTTTGGTGGTATCACTGTTGTCGAGGAATTTCTGCTAATAAGGAAAATAACAAGCACGGTATAGAGAAGCTTTGATTGACTTTCGCCTTGACTTTTAACTTAAACCCTAAGCTTCAAATGTTTTCCATTTTCAACGATCACCCAGAAACAAAAGCACGATTTTGACAGTTTTGATGGACTTTCAGTTCCGACGTTTAACTTTAAACTCAGGCTTCAAAGTTTTTATTTTGATTTGCATTTTCAACAACCACTTTAAAACAACAACACGACTCTTGACCTTTTGAACAGGACTAAGTTCTTGCTGATAGCTTAACTTTCACAACCTGAAAGGATATTGGCCAAGTTTCCATCAACCTTCTTAGAATCTTTTTCTATTCATACCGGGGAGGAAAAGAATGTGCCAAACTTATTTTATTCTCTCCAAATGGTTAGGGTAAATGTCCTAAACTGAACATATGTATATATGTGTGTGCATATATGACCAAGCTATGAGCCTTTTTAACTCATACAAAGGGATAACTTTAATTTCAGTGTTCTCTGTGTTTGTAATTTTCAACTATTTTGCTTGGAAATTATTTTGCCTTAGAATTAATTGATGGCATGATACTGAATGTTCATGATGGTGGACTCTGCAGCAGATTGTTTCGCTATTTTTTCCCAATGAAAGCTTTCGTTAGATAAACATCTTCTGGACGACTTTTTGTACAATACAAAAGCTAACAACACATTTTTTAACGATAACTACTGCTTCGTAGCTCTGACCGAAGCTTTTGAAAATATAAATACTTCTTAGTTGTGACAGAAAGATATTTTCACAGATTGTGGGAACAATTCTCCAATTCAATTCAACCAAACCAAACCATATACGCATGCGCGTCCAGTGTGAGAAGACAAGGTCAAATATTTATTATACAGAACGTTAGTTTTCAAGACTTGTACATCACCCTGTTATCTCCAAGCCAATTGGCAGTAACACAACGACTACTCAGTAATTGAATGTACAAATACAAGCAGATAGACAGAGCAAGAACAAAAGGCGTAAAAGATGAATACAGCTCGGGTAAGAATAATACGAATCACTGATTCTTCCCTTGACCAAACGTATCTTCAACACCATTTGTAACTCTTTCTCTGCGCTCAGCAATCATCTCTGAATATGCCTGACAACAAACAAATTTCTTGCTGAAAATTACTGCAAAAGCATTTGATAGAATTCTTAATTCTCTTTTAAAAGATGTCTTGTTATCAGATAGAATTTAGAGCTACTAATCTTCAATTAAGAACACGACTGAATTCTTTACCTATTTTTATCAGAGTTCTATTTTATTTCTCAACTAACACACAAGAGAACCCTCATTTTGACGTGAAAATTTGATTTCTTTTTAAAGCTTAAATAACCTGTAGTTGCTTATTTAAGCAACATCTGTAATAAGTCCTTTACTTTACAAACAGTCACTTCAGGTGTAATGATAATTTAACTTCTGAAATGTAAGCACATGCATGATTCCACACTCCACATAACTTTCTCAACTGCAAAATCTAATACCACGTAGAAACTGTAGTGTGTTTGGATGAGTTTTTCCGTAAGTCCTTCTAGGAAAAAGGAAAAAGGAAAATCACAAAAAAATTAGTTGACTTCTCCACAAGCTAAAATTAGCTAGTGTAAAAGTTAAAAAAATAAAAAGAAAAATAGAAAAGTTATATAGGAAACCTCCTCTATATTAGTTCATGTACAAACTAGTTTTAGCCAATAAAATATTCCAATCTGTTTCTTATTTTTCTTTCCTAGAAGAAATTTATGGAAAAACTCATCCAAACATGTTCAATTATTGGTAATATATCTAATATCATTCTCTCTAGTTTCAAGAAACACACGAACCATATCAACATCAATTTCTATTAAGGAAACAAGACCTGAACAAATCACTACATAAACCAAAATTGATGCTTCATTCCCTAAGCACACCAAAAGCCTCTGACTAAAATCTAGCAGGTACCTATGAGCGGGTAAAACGACATGAAATTTTAATCACTACGAGTATTCCATCAACAAAAGAAAATTCTTAAGGTAATCTCAAAATCCCACTGCATCCAAGATTCATAAGCTCAGACTCAAACACTAACCACATGTGCACTTTTATGTCAACGCAATATTTAAATAGCAGATTACATAGGCACTTTCAGAAGTTTTGTGAGGTGTCACAAGCCTTTTAATTCTTTTATCACACACTAATTCCTTTCAAGTATAAGAAAAAGACTACACTGACATCTTACATATATTATATTAACTTTCTTTAATTGTTTAAAAAAAAAAAAAAAAAAGAATGCAGTAACCCTTGCAAGAAAACTTCACCTAACGTCATGCTAATTTAAGGTCTAGATGAAGTTCTTCAAAAACACTTTTCGAAAGAAAAATTATAATTAATTTCTCCATAATTGTAGAAAAATTCACTTAATGATGTTTTGTCTTATTTTTCTCCCTAGTAGAAATTATTGTAGAAAAACATGATGTGTTCCTTCTGATTTCTATACCGTAAACCAGAATAAGCACATAAAGAACCATGTTATGAAAAACAAAAGAAAAAGATAAAAAAAAGAAAAAAAGAAAAAACGCAGTGCTTACGAACCTTGGGATAAGAATAGAGGAAAATGTACCACCATGCAAATATTAGCGACGATACAAACGAAGTGACTAAGAGAGAATTCAAAACCAACCAACTAATGGCAATAACTGCAAGCCCCGTGAGCGCTATTGTCCAGGGTTGACACCTAAACAAAATATCAAAAAGGATAAACAATCAACCACCGATGACGAAGTGTCACTAAACACCAAAAAAAAATGTTAAATTATGCTTTCAAAATTCCAATATCAATGTAAAATTACAACAATTCGGTGGACCAAAATACTTACTTTAAAAAAAATTAGGGATTAAAAGGGCATTTTATAGAAATAATTGGAGAAGGTGACCAACCAAGAGGGTTTGGTGTCCCAAACAGAATCGTATTCGAGGGAGAGGTGGTTGAGGTAACCCTCCATGTCGTTGACGACGCCATTTTCGTCGAAGAAAGAAGGGTCTTTGGAGTCGCTGGGATTGATACCAAAGACTACGGTTTTGTTGGGGAAAGATGTGGGGAAAGTGAAGGAAGAAGGAAAACGTTGATGCGAATTAGGATTGTGGGTTTGTGTAGGTAGTCTATTTGAGAGTGGAAATGGCAACACCGACATGAGTACTATCATCGTTTCAAGGAACACGAGTTACTACTGTCTGCAACTGCAAACCCTGTAAATAGAAGGACATTGGATTTGCCAATTTATCATTACTATTTTATTTGTACATAATTTCTAATAAAATTTAATTAATTAAATTATCTTAGAAAGATGTGTTAAAAATATATCACAAGTTAGAGCCATCAAAATCACCTATCTCAATTAATCCTGACTTAGATGCCTGTTAAAATAATAATAAAAAAGTTAACTAGAAAACCATTAGGTTGAAAAACACAGCCGCATCAATGAATGTACTCTTATTTGTTAAGACTTATCAGAAATTCTCAATTAATAAAGAAACTTCAATGTTGTTTTTCAACAATGAATTTAATGACACTATATAAAATAAAATTATGAGTATATACGTTTTTAGTATGAAAATTAGAATTAGTTTTTTATCAAAATTTTGATTTAATTTATTTTTTAATTTTAGAAATATGTGAATTTAATTTTTTAATTAAATTTTATTAAGTTTAATTGAAATTTCAAATGTATTTTAGGATAGTATCTAAGTTATTTATTAAAATTTAATTCTAAAATAGACTAATTCTAATTTTTATTAAAATTTAATAGAAAAAACATATTTAACTTAATAATTTTTTTCTTAGGATGTATTGCAACATGGCAATAAAGCTTAACAGAAAAATATTTTATTATGATGATATATCTTTATAATCCACAAAACTAGAGTGAGATTTTTCTTTATAAATTATTTAAATTTTAAAATTATATTAAAATGTTTATATAATCATAGATATAAAATTATGAATATAATTTTAGATAAAACAAAATTTAGTTATTAAAATAAAAATTATTATAATTAAGGTTAAAATTCTAGATGAATTTCATACTTTTACAAAAAATATCAATTTAATTTGTCTCAATTGTATCTTCAATTTTGAAAATGTGATATAATTTAAAAAACGTGTGTATCATATACATTCTTTAAAAAAAAACTAGTATGCCTCATAAGTTCTTGGTTGTCATGTCCATCTTATTGACGCCTATAAATTAAATTTAACACTTAAGAGTATACAATTAAATTTAGAAAGAAAAAAAAAAATAAAAAAAATATATATATATATATATATATATATATATATATATGCATCTCACATTATTGTCATTAATTACAAGTCTTCTATTTATGTTTGTATCATATACATTCTTCAAAAGAAACATATTATAACACATAAGCTTTTTGTTGCCAGGAAATATTGCAACACGAAGAAATCCAAAGTCGAGATCGGAGAACTTTAAATTACATAAAATATTTGCCCCTCAGGTATATAGGTCCACGGGAACTTCCAATAATTGTCATATTTGGGAGTTGGCAGGAAAGAATATTACAACAATTCCATAATTTGTGAACTGCACGAAATGCGTGCGAGTTATACATTTTTTCAGGGATGTCACCTCTCACGAATAGGAATGTGCTTGATCAACTCTGGCCATGTTCATTCATGATAAAGTGCACCATGACCTGCTCATCTCCTATTACCGATCAGTATTAGGAAGTAAACAAAGAAGTGTTTACTTAATTTTATTTGCGTATTAACTAAAAGGGGTACAAAATACATAATTGAAGACGTCTTCTACATTAGAACCAAAAATAAATTCCAGCACTACATGGATTGATGCCGAGGAAAAATAACCTCTTTTTTGGGAAGCCTGCGGAATGAAGCAGCAATATATTGACAATATTGCAAATATGGAAACAAATGCCAACTTTAAAACAACAACCAGCCTCCAATTGTCCTCCAGATTGAAAATTCCACGATAAAGAACATCAATTATGGAGAAGGACATATTGAAAGTTGAAAAATCCAGATCCGTCGTTGACACCCATCCTGTGGCATCGTTCTTCCCCACAGCTCCCCCTTGGTCCATAAATTCGAATCCCAATGTTAGGAAACGCCAAGAGGCGGACAAAGCTAATGAAATGGGTCCAACAAGAATTGAATTTAGAAAGAAAACAAACAACAGGCACTAACTTCCAAACATCCACACAAAAACAGAGAGAGAGAGAGAGAGAGAGAGAGAGAGAGAGAGAGAGAGTACCAAGTTCACCAAATTGTTGTCCTTCTTGAATGATGCCTCACCACGAGGATTCCCTAGAGGGACAAAAAGTCAATCTCATCTGAGCTTTCCTCGTATATCACGTAGTTGGCATCTTGACCATCCTCATTGCCACTTCCCTGATCACTATTGTAGCTGCTTTCAGATGTACTCATAAAAATTGATCCATCTGACGTGTGGCTACTCAATTGTGAGGGCAGACTTATCTCACTATTCATATCAGCATCAAATGTCTCCATATAGCTGCGGGACAATCAGAAAACACAAAACTGGTGCCGATTAGAATGAAATAAAAAAATCCCTCCACATGCAATAAATTAAGCGCACCAGAATCCAAAAATAGTTAAACTGAAAACTATCTAACCTTCCTTCTGCTGATGGATATTCAGCCACCAGACACATATCAGGCCTCGTTTCCAAAACCTGTTTTATAGGCATAATACTGGAACGCAACCCCAAATTTGTAAATAATAAAGAATAAAAAAGGTCATTTAAAAGGTCAAAGTAATTCATGGAACTCATATATGCTAACCATTACCTAGAGTTGTAGCACCTGTGGTACCAATCAGCCTCAGATGCTAAACCTTCCCTATTGGATATATCCTGTTTAAAGGTAAATGTGACAACACGAATCAAAATTGAGTCAAACTGACACATCACTCTTATTTTATAAGAAGCTAAAACTTATTTCCATATACCCACAAGATGTACAAGAAATTTGAAGTCTCCAGCAAGGATTGCAGTCAACAGCCTCGCGACTTCCATCTGCACATGAAGTATTAATGTTTCTGAGGCATCTGAATAAAAATAGAAAAAGGTAGAAATGTATTACAGACATTACCTCTTTGAGATGCATGCAATCCCTTAAAATTAAGACCTCAAGAAAATTTCCCCCATTGCAGCTTCCAAGGTTTCTGAAAAATAAAGGTTTTAGTACTTTTAATCAATCTTCTAGATGGACAGAATGTAACAGACTCTTGCAAAGCCTTGTTAGAAACAACTGACCTCAAGAAGTTACCAGTGATTGAATAAGACGTTGAAAAGTCAACATACTTCAATTTCCTAAATCCCTGCACATTCAGTTTAGAATTATTAACTCTGACAACATCCGGCTTTTCTTTAACTTCCATGAAAAGGAAAAGTTAGGATAATGTTATCTAATTTAAAATTAATTGTCCAAAATTCAAAAACAAAAATGGTAGCTTCAAATCACACATCAATAAAATATTCATATAATCCTGCCGCCAATTTTTCCCTACATAGTTGTCAAAATGACCACCAATATGTAGCGCATAATATTGCAAAATTATTATTCAGAAAACAAAATTTGCTCACCAGTAGTTGATAATCACAATGAAATAGATAGACTTAAGCTCATACATATTGCAAAATATCAACATATACTCAAAGCTACATGATAAAAGATAAGTTACAGGTTGCAAAAGTTCACAAAAATACCTCTAACTTCAGCACAAAATGCTTTTGGGTGTAAAAAGTGCAGACAAAAAAAAGTCAAGTCTACAATTTCCAACTAAAGTAAAATGCAGAAATTGAATATACAAAAGATAGAGTTAAACATGAATCTTCTAACGAATAAAATTAATAAAAAATTTGCTGGGTTAACAAGAACAAATGGGGACATACTGCACGATGTAAAATATGCTAAAAATAAGAACTTCAAACTTAGTACATTGTAAATTGCAACTTTCATGAAAACATACCTTAACCAATACACGAACTTTGCAATCATGTAGCTTAAACCCTCTAAGGGATAAAGAAGTTAGATGAGGACAATTTTTACTAGCTCAAAACAGGTTTGTGCTTTCAAGCTGTCATCTCTACCTGAAAATCAAAAAGAGATAAGTAGATATATAAAAAGTCCTAAAAGGTAACATATAGCTGAGAAAGTAAGTTACCTGTTTTAGAAGACTCAAAAAACAAGCGTTCTATCAAATGGCAGTTTGCACTTACTGACATTAATGTTTGCCTCAGCTCAACATGGCTAGCATGTCAGGAAAAAAAGAAAAAGGAAAGAAATGGATCATTAACAAACACTATATAGAAATGACCTTCTCTTTCAAATGAAACAAATTAGTGATAAAAGACAGACACATATACCCATTAAATGCTTATCACATGTTCACAGCAGAGTCTAAAACAAAAAAAAAAAAAAAAAAAAAAAAAAAAAAAAAAAAAAAAAAATCGACCAAGTTTGTAGTCAAAACTTACAGCAGAAAGTATTCCCATCCTAACTATGGCAGATGGAATTTAATATATTACATATTCCAGATCATAAGAAATTAAATTTGAGTGCCATAATCTTCATGTTTAAGGACTTTCAAAAGGTTCATGTGATTTTTGGGACTCTAGGAGTAGTACAGAAAATTGATAAGAAATTATGGGATTCTAGGAGTAATACAGAATAATTCCTTAACAGAATTATTGGAAAAAAATTGAAATTTTGATTGGTCTCTAGGCACAACAAGGCTTTGAAAAGAAATTCTTAAAAAGTAGATTTAGATCTAACTCAACTCCACAAAATCAGATTGCAAGGTGAAATTTGCATCATTTATACACTATAATTTTGCCACATCTCTAGTTGATGTGGATCTCTAATACACTCCCCATCACTGCAAGGATTGGAAATCTTGTGGGACTAGATATTTGTAGGTGCTCTCATGGCAAGTAATATGATAGGCCTAACAAAATATGTGGGAGAATATCTGGGGTGGTTTATTGGGAAGAAATGAAGAAAGATTCCAGCAGTTCATAGTCAAATGTAAAGTACATAAGGGAAATAAGAATCAAAATCAGTACCCCTCCAGTCTCCTGCACTGTTGCCTATTCAGACCCAAACGTAGAGTGACATCCATTCTTTTGGTCATCCTTTCTCATCTAAGGAGAAACCCCAGATTTTTACATCTGAAATTGTAAAGTGCCAATTGTTCTCTAGTTCCATTATATCAAACAGGGACGGACCAAATCTTGCTCAGGCCTTTCTATTTTCAAAATTATTCAACCGAGTTGGAACTAAACTCAAGAACAACTATGCTTGCTTAGTCTCCATAAGGAGATAAATAGAGGTTTGGATTTTTAAGGTACTTCACAACGTATAAGCAGTGGCCACAATCATTCAGTTGCAATGAATGTAGGTAAAACACAAATGATGCCTTTAGAGATTTTGTATGGAAGGAAACCAGCCTTGCTTTTTATAGGGAGCACATTCCCCTCAAACATGGACATGTAAACCAGCACTCTAGACTCTGCTACAAGGGACTCAATTTTGGATGAATTGAAACATAATTAACACCAAGTTAATGTTGCACTACACTGCTACAAGGATAACATCAAGCTCTGCATGGCATAATGTTGCACTGCCAAAGAAAGAGAAAAGCAGTAAATCAGTGGACCATATCACACGATCCTCTATTTCATCTCATTTTGTTGAACAAGGCTGTATCAAGCTCATATAATCCTCTGCCATTGTCCAAAGTACTGACATGAAATTGGCAAAGCAGACAAAACCTAAGGATTTTTTAAATTGTGACACACTGTTCATGTGGAAGATGAGTTGCTCGTACATGACCTAAATAAGAATTCTTTATAGTGTATCACTATCTCCCTATAGGTCACTTCAAAGGTCTACTGAAAGTGTCTCTCACTGTCTTCTAATCATTTTTTGTTCTACCTCTGGTCAAATTCAAGCCTGAATATGGCAGATCGCAGATGGAATTTAAAATAGAACATACACTAGATTGTAAGGAAGCGCACTGATCATAGAAAAAGAGATCCATTTTCATCATGTTTAACACATTTTAAACGATAACATTCTCATATGCATCATCCACCAGCAGTGAGAAAATGCTCATAACAAAAAGAAGGGAACGAACAAGAGTTGAAGGAAATAGACTTACAGCCCAACAATTTCCAAATCAAGGAGAGATGGGCATGCAGACAATGCTGCACCAAGGGATGCATTATCCATTCTCTCAATATTATACAAGTGTAACTTTCTTAAAAGAGCCCTACAAAAACAAAATATAACCCATATAAAACAGATCACCTGAACACACTGAATACTTAATAAGTCCATGAAAAAAAAAAATACCCTGGGGTACCACCATCACCACTTAAAGGGCTTAAGCAGCATCTTGTGAGAATGGATGACTCCCTCCCTTGTCGAGACCTCTTATCATTCCATGAAAAGTTTGATACTTCCACAATAGCATTTCTAATGGTACAAACAAATGGTGGACAAGATCCAAGTGAAGTAGTAGCACCAGGGACAACGCCAAGCTTAAGAGACCTTATTAACAGAATTATAACATGTGAGAATATAATAACGCAAGATAGATCAGTGTAATGCAGGACCAAGAAGTTAACACAAGGTAAAATAATGAGAACGGTTATGCTTTATGGTTGAAAGCTAACTAAGTTTACATGGTAAAATTCACTTAAAATGATGAAACTAGTGCACAAGTTCTAATAGGAGCTGATAAAAGATGAGAGGTATCGATGAAATGTAAGCACCAAAGCACATGAGCCAGACCAGCCAAACAAATAATCAATATGCAACTAAATAGCGCCCCTACCCTTTCCTTTTTTTTCCTTTTACCAATATGACTAAAGATGAAGTACAGTAGGGAAATGATCAGCCAAAGTAGGCGATTCATTTTGCACTGTCACAAAGTATTCACCAAAACCACCAGTTGGCAGTAAAATGAAGTTTCCTCCGGAGCAAAAAATATATATAGCACGGAAAAGACATTTCAAACCTTAGTGCCTTTCCAGCTCGCTGAATCATCGTGGCAACTACTGCATTGTTAACCTTCGGAACAAGTGTTGTCAAATCAAGATTTGTATAGCACAGAGGATCTTTAGCACATTTGCTAAACATTGAACAAGTAGCTGATGCATAGCACAGACTCTGGGTATCAAGCATTGAGAACACCTGTGTATGGGACTCAAAATCAGTACTCAGAGAACTTACCAATTACTTCATGGACACATTCAAAACTCTTAGAAATTGGTCTTAGGACTCAACACTATAAATCAGCTCCTAAAATGAGGACTTTCCAAAATTTATAAGCTCTCATTAAGCCAATCTCTCGGTATGAGACTAATACTTACCCAATTATGCAGAAATTCGCAGCCCCCAAAAAGACCAGTACCATGATGAGTTAGGGGTAACCGAAATTAAAGTGGCTTTCCAACAAAACAATGATTAGTTCCAATAACAATTGAAATTTTGGCCGTTCTTCAAAAATACAATGAAACAGGTCAAACATGTGCAGCCATCGTTTGTGTAAATGCAACTGCAGTCCATAATCTCGTGCTACATGTTCGTCCGTAGGTACTTTTTATGCATAATCCTCGTATTCATAGACTCAGAAAACTCGGATCCAATTATATTCAGGAAAAATCATTTCCACTCTAACTACACATATATAATATAAAGAAAAAGCTTCCCTACGAGAAAGGAGGGGAAATAACGAAAATCAGCACTCTTTAACAACACATCTACCAACTTAATTAATAAGCATACCGACACGAAAGGCAAAACAAAAATCAACAGAAAGGGAAACAGAGTAACGGTAGTAACATTTACGTGTAGCACAGCATGATTACATTAATACTGAAATAAAAATAAAAGGAAAAGGAACTCCGGAAGAAGGGAAGGGAAGCGAAAGTGACCTTGATGGTGAGGTCGGGAGGGAGGGGCCAGGCGAGGGAATTGTGGTTGGAAGCGCGTTTCCGAGAGGAGTGTTTGGCGGCGTCAAGAAGGAGAGAACCCATTTTGAGGGCGCGATCGATAAGATCGGAGTCAGGGGAGACAGATTGGAGAAGCCTCTCGAAGGAGAGATCGAGGGAGAGAGAAGGGAGGTCGGAAAGGGAGAGAAACGCGTCCAGAAGACGTTCCACGTCGCTCAGGTTCTCCACTCTAGGGTTTTGCGACGGACATGGACGCTTCGCCATTGACGACGTAGACGACGACGAAGCCGCTGATGACGCACTCACACTGTGAAGGACAACGGAATCCATACCCAGGAGGACCGAGAGTGAGTGAGTGAGTGAGTGAGTGAGTGGTGAGTGGTTTGGTTTGGTTTCTTCACATTCACACGACCCTCACCCTCTCTGATTCCGTGCCTATGGCTATGTACCGCAGATAGATCCTATGCGTTTCAGTGCCGGTGCCTGTCGCCTTAGCGCCACGTGGATCATCACATGGCTCACGACCCTCCATCTGTTCAAAACCATTATTTTTAAATTCTTTTTTCTTATATTACCTTTTCCACTCCTTTATTAGTTCTTTCTCGGACAAGCCTTTACCCTCCTCTCCTTCGACATGACATATAAGCCACGTCACTTCACTCCCATGCCCAATCAGAATTAATTCTTAGTTACGCACCTCCTAATCAAACTCTGACAGCTGCACATTATACAAAAGTGAACGTGCTATTATTTTTTTTCTTTTTATTACGTCTACAATCTTCTGTGCTTCCTGACAACTGTTTAAAAAAAGACACTAGTTTAAAATTTATAATATTATTTTTAATTTATAATATTGTACAAACGCCAAATTGATTCCGTCATTCTTTTATGATACTCAAAAACCAATTCGCTGCTCCAAAAGAAATAATTAAAATACACTTTTAATTATTCTATGCTATACTACTTAATAATTTAGTCTCTGCTTTTTCATAATAACTATCCAAATTAATGAATTAATCTTTCAGACAAATCAAAAATATTTATTAACTAGATTCAAGCCGCAGACCCGAAAACGCTACCAAGAGGAAGAATAAGCATCCCAACGGCTATGCTCGTTGATATAGTTAAAAAACGCTGATTTAATCAAATAGTAATAACATCTGAATTTTTACATGTTTCATAACACATCGATTGTACAAAGTAAAGCAGCAATTTGACATAGATAGTATACATCATATGAATATGTCTTTTAGAAAGCATGGATTAACTAGCTGTCTCTAGGAGCAGGCATTATCCTAAACCTTTCTTCAGATGTTTGGTTGACCCCACTAAATCTCTCTTCTGCAAGAAGGGACTGTAAATCACTGCCATTTGCCAAACTGTTAAACTCAACTGCTTTAGACGGCAATGTCGGATAACGCCGTTGGCAAAATGTCATTAACCTCTTCACGGATTGCAGGTACTTGCGAGTGGTCTCGTCATTCATGATGTGAGCAACACTGTTAGTGTAGATCTTTTCACGGGCAGATCTTTCATGAATACCAACCATAGTGACTCCAATAGGCCAGGGTGCATTCCCGATGGCCAGCTTGATGTAATGGTCCATTGCAGCCAGATAATCTCGCTTCATACAGCATTCAACCACCACCAACAGCGCCTGTCGAATGTCATCAGGAAGAACCTGAAAATAGAACACACCGCATCCATTCCATTAGTTAATTACTTCATAATATATGTAAAACTGACTCATGCTTATCAACAAAAATTTATGATTGCTGTTCAATCAATATGCATTACTTAAACATTATGTACTGGTAAGAAAAGGAACGTAGACCTCAAAAAGATATGCTAAATATTCAACGGTTATAGCCATATTCAGTAAATCCTTTTATTCTCTAGTGCAACGGAGAACCGATAGAGGAGACCGCATACTATCTATATCCTTCTAGAAAGGACACAAGCATTGGAAAGTGAAAGTCAATTATATCTCACACTTGCCCTGTCAATATTGGGTGCTTCGTAAACTTGCACTGTGCAAAATGACAAACAATATTGCTTCCAAAACTTGTTAGCCCCAAGATGAATGCCGAAAAACAGAAATTTTGTTTAGGCCTCTTAGAATAAATAGTCTTAAATAGAATTTTTTGTAAAGGTGTTGTGTTTTATGATATACCTAGTTCCTAGATATATCTTTTCATATTTTCTACTCTTCCCTCTCATACATTGTATCTTATGTATCCCAAGTTATTATAATATGAATTTCTAAAGGAGAAAAGTCACTCTCTCAAATTTACTCTAATTCCTTTGTATTTATCTAAAGTTGGCATCAGAGTGGATCAATCACGCTTTGCCTTTGTCTGCTTATCAAAGGAATTGTCATTTAGTCACCCACCTTCCACCACTGCCGTTTCTCTCTCTTGAAACCCTAGGTTGCCTTTTGTTCTTTCTCCGTGGACTATGCCCCTGCCTCTACTTGTTCAACACGTCTTCAAGGACTATGTCTTCTTTTTCCAAGCCCCATCCATAACTTTAGAGAAATTAAATCAAAAATCTACTTATCTCAGTTTGCCTTTGGTTCCTTGGCCAAGGTTTCCACGATCATTTAGGAGATGGGAATTCAGTACCACTAGATCAAATTCAACAGTGGAAGAAAATTGATAAAATTGTTTTCCAGCTTTGCTCTCCACTTTGGCAATCAGTAGAGCCTAATACTTTGAGCGCTCTTAGATCCTTCAAAACGTGTAATTCCTTTGGAAAAAAGGCCCACAATATTTTCAAAGACGGTATCCAGCTAATAGATCCGGGAACATTATGATGGAATCGCCTCCCAATAGATCCAGGAAACTTTTACCGTGTGATTTTGCTGAGGTTTCTTCCCTTGGTTATATATTATATACCTTAATCTAAAGATGTTTCTGCGCCCTGCAGCTAATCAAAAGTCTATGATTCGTGTACACTGTTACTTACAAGACAACTTATCATTTTTAGGATCAGATTAAGCATCACCCTATACAATGACTAAGATTACGCACGATATCATATTTTTCAGAACTAACCATATTATAATCAAGCTAAAAGGTTTGGCTAAACTATGACCGTTAAAGTTTCACAACATGATTGCTGAGAGAAGGGAGGCGTGGGATAATAAACTGATATGCAGTTTCGTTAACATTTTTTATCTACGAATTTTGTACCTCGGCATGAATAACTACACCTACACAACCAATTTTTGTACCACATTACCTCTCCAAATTTCAAGTTTTCAACAATAACAAACATCCTTAAGTTGGCTACATTAATCTATCAAGCTGGTTAGATTACTCCTTGGAGAATGTTTGGATCAGATTATTTTGGGGAAAATAAATTTTTCTCGTATGAGCTTCTTTGAAAAAAATACTTTTGGAGAAAAAATATAGACTATTTCCTTAAAAAAAGCTGTTCAAACATGCACCAAATATGCTTATAATTGATACATAAAAGATTTATCAATTCTAAGAAGTAATGAACTATATTTATTGTCCACTACTTGGCACCCCAAGCAGCCAAATTCATCACGAAATCTCCAAAATTATTATGATGTACAGTGATGTGATGATGTCCAGAAAATGAAAGAAGATGGTGAAATTAAATTAAATTGGTAGACAAAACATAAATAATTAGTTCAAAATTAACAGTGTATGAAGTAGGAAATCTAAAGAATAAAGAAAGAATGTAATGCAGGAAAAAGAAGAGCTCTGTAAGATGTGAGAGAAAGAATTCAAACAGAGGCAACTGTCACACAGCAACCTTAACTGCAGTTACTCCTCGCCAGTCTAATAGCAGCCTAGAGGGGTTGATATCCCTAATAGACTATAACTATGATCTAACTTGTGCCTATAATGTTAGATACAGTCTTCATCTTACAAGCCAAATTTTGTGATGATGAATTAGGTACCCGACCCAATTTAAGAAGAGAGTGGAACGATCAAGGAAGAAGAGTGTATAATCCTATTATGTTTCTGGAGCTAAAAAGACAATAGAAAATAGGGGAGAAATCAGAATTTTACCCAAAATAAAATCTTAACATTGTTTCAGATTAAAAATTGGGGATTTGAAACCTACACCACCAAAACATAGCTCACAAAAATATGCTATTTGAGCCATTATTTGAATCCTTTAGCAGCCTAGGGCCACTACTCCATTGTAGCGCCACTGCTACTGTGCAGAATCACACACATACCCTCGGAATGGCATTACACTCCTACCAGTCATACAGTCCAACCAATACAAAATCATAGTAGAAAAGATAATACCACCATGCTCTCGCCTACACCTAAGTTAAATGTATATACTTCACCGAAGACATGATGACAATAGCATACTTTCGGTCTCTCTTCATTGAAACTATACTTCAGAAAGTTCTATTTAGTGGATTTATTCTGCCATACATTTAACAATTAACAATATCATCCAATCACAAAACGATGACCAATTACACAAGGATCGCCAGTCAACAAAATCCAAAGCATACAAAAGCCATGAAGAGAGAAAACTCACCTTCTTCCTACAAAACTTGAACAGCGGATTCAAGTAACGCGCACACTGCTTAAACGTAGCAACCATGGACTTCCCCTTAGCCGTGCGCTTCTCCGACTCAGGCTTCTCGTGCAACTCCTGCTTCCACTCGTTCAGGAGCTTCTTAAAAAACACCAGAATCTTATCCTCGTCGCACAGCTCCTCAAAATTCGCCTTCATACGCTTCAAATCTTTATCGGCATCGGCACCGCTAGAGCCTCCCTCGCTCAAGTCGTCGTCACCACCTCCACCCTCTCGGTCCTCGGTGGCACCGTCGTCGGGCTTCTGGCGCTTCCTCTCGCCCATGATCCCGGTCTTCTGGCGCTTCCGGAGCTCAGCGATGTCGCGCAGGAAGTCGTTGGTCTGCCCCTCGGTCATGTCGCTGTCCACCTCAAACACGCCAGCCTTCAGAACGTGCTTCAGGCGGTCCAGCCGGGCATCGTCGTCCTCCCCGAAGAGCGTGACCGGTTGCTTCAAGAAGCGGAGGCGGCGGATGACCTCAGGTTTCGGGAGGACGAGGTTGTCGATGTTTTGTTCGTCAGTAAGGGAGGTGGAGGCGGCAGCGACGGCAGATGAGGATGATGCGGAGGCGGTGTTCGAGGAGGTGGGGGCGGCGGTAGCGGGGTCGGAGGACGTTGCTTGGCGCTTTTGCGACTTCGCTTCCAATTCGCGCTTCTCTTGCTCGCGGAGTTTTTGGATTTCCTTCTGTTGGATCTCGGAGCGCTTGAAGAATCTCTTGCCGCCGGTGTCTTGCGCCAGAGATTGACGCTTCTTTAGAAGCTCTTGCTTCAGAAGATCCATCTAGGGTTTGCGACGCGGTGGTGAAGAGTCTGGTTATTTCAATTTAATCCTTCGGATTAAAATTGAAAACTCCTACAGGAGAACCCGACCAACTTTAATGCCGCCGTTTCCGTAGTAAATTATTTAGAGATTTGAAAATTCTATTATATTCTCCATATATTACGAAATATTTTCAAAATATTTATATATAATATCTTATGTTACAATGTATTGTTTTTTTATAATTTTTTAAATATTATAAGGAGATGAAAAAAAAAACTAAAGGTAGATTTTTCTTAATAGTAATTATTTTTAAAATATAATAATATAATATATTACAAGGAGATGAAAAAAAAAAACTAAAGGTAGATTTTTTTTATTGAAATAAAATACATATAAGTAAGAAGAAGAGTAGTTCATCCATTACAATGAATGAAGAATTATATGAATTTAATCTTGAGGAAGACTAAGCATGGTCTCTTTTTATATTGAAATTTAAGAAAAAAATTAAAGAAGTTGTGATATGATAATTAAGGAAATTCAAGAGAAATTTAAAGAAGTTAGACTAAAAAAAGGTACAAAATTTAAAAGACAAAGAAAAAAAAAATTAGATGCTTTGATTGAATGAAAGAAATTTTAACATTATAAATAGATGATTATAACGAGGAAGAGATAGATCTTTTTTATCTTAATTGTATTAAGCATAATTATTATAAAATTATTTTTATTTATGGTACTAATAGAAATGAGAGTTGTGTTAAAAGGGGTCACTTGGCCTGGTCGGGTCCGGTCCACCCTTGGTTGGTCATTTAGTGAGTTAATCTAATCCGATTCAGAATTAGAAAAACTTGAATTCGGCCCGATCCACCACGGATTGGTTCACTAGCTCACTTAATTACAATTTTTTTAAATAAAGAAAAATTGCAAATTTTCTATAATTCAAATCTAAACAAATTTCACTTCTAAAATTCACTCACAAAATGGGTGTTTAAATAATATTGAAAATAGGAAAATTAAATAATTTTTTCAAGCAAAAATAAATAAATATTAAAATAAAAATTAAACTTTAATAAAATAAAACAAGGTAGGTGGGTTGGTGGGCCAACTCGACCCACCATGGGTTCAACCCGCATGAGCCGGGTTTAAATGAGCTGAGTTGAAATCTGACCCGCATAAAAGAAACACAATTTTTTCAAACCCAACCCGACCCGAACCCATAGTGGGTCAGGTTGGCCCGCAGGTTGTAACCCATTTTGACAACTCTATAGAAATGTAGAAGTTAAGCTACCACAAAAGGTTAGTCCGTTATCACTCACCTTAAGCTAGGGAAAAATCCTTGGGCTAAGACCTCCTGCTATTCTCACGACATGTCTCACCCTTTTCTGCACGAGAATGGGTGGCCATTAGAATGTCAGGATGAACTCCAAGACTAAGCTTCCCATATTCATATATATAACACTTGAAACCATCACTGAGAAATTCCTCCTTAGAATTCTCTTCCACACCATTTGGAACCATATACTTTACTTTGATACTCATACAATACTCAAACACAACCATACATCATCCACAAATGAATCAATTACATTTCTCAAACTAGTAAAAAACAAAGAAGAAAATAGTACGTCATAACCTGGACCAGTCGCTCAGCGCACACACTCGTTGAGCGACCACAGAGTTCTCTCGCACAACGACCCAACTTCATTGTGCGAATAAAACTATTAGTTGTGCTAGACCCCAACCTCTTGCTCAATGACTATGCTCGTTGTACGAATACTAGGATAGTGTGCCAGATTCTATAACCACTTGTTGAGCGACTCCATCGCTCAATGAGTCTGCATAATTCTACAACACGAATCTGCGTAATTTCCCAATCTACCCAAAATTACTAATTTTAAAGATTTTCCCAACTTCTAATCCTCCTAGATTGTGTAATATACCTAATTATACTTAATTAAAGGTGTCTATACCTTTCTAACCTCATTCTAAATTGTTTACTAACTAAATCACACTTCAAAACTTACAAATCATCAACCTATGAACCCAAATCATGTTCTACCACTTTTGGCACAATTTTAAGTAATTTAGGGACTCAAGCAAGTCCTATTTGACTTACCAAAACTCTTCAAACTAATCGTTTGCACACAGAACCCCAAACTCAGGTTTTCACTAACTCTCTTCCTTTAATTTGAGTTCTGCACTAATTAGAACTCTACCTCATCACCACCACACACACTCAACTCAGATTCCCACCAATTTAGATACTTAAACATCACCTTAAACAACTCACAACCAATCTCAACTGCAAGGAATTAACTCAACAACCATTTCTCACCATTTCAATACTCAAAAACTCATTTCTAGACCAAAATAACCTACAACCAACATTAACCATTTTCTATCAACAATTCAATCAACATCAATCACTTCATCAACCCATATTCAACATTCCCACACGCATACAAACCGATTCATAAGGTTATACCACATTCACCATCATACAAAAACATAATTTCACTACTCTACTTCAATATCACTAACACACAATAACATTTTTCATCCAAACAGTTTAAAACTCACATACTATTAAACTTATACCACATACTTTAATTTAGAAACAATTATCTAGCTTCCCTTACCTCTTAAAGAAATTGCCAACTCTGAAACGTTACGCCGATTTCTTGAATCGCAAGAATACCTAGACGAACCTACGAAACACCAAATTGCAAACGGACAGAGCCCTTAGAACTATAGGTGAATCAATAATGTATAGGAGATGCGTGATTACACATGCAACAATAAAAGAATAATCTAAAACAGATTTAGGAAACGAAAGGGAAAAAGAAATTGAAACTTACTTGCTCTATTGAAAAAACTGATCGAGTAGAAATGTAGACATCGTTGTTGTGGTCGATTAGGTACCTCCTAATTGTCAAATAGATAACTCAGTAGTTATAATTTTTAAAAAGAAAGTAGATAATTTAAAAAAAATAATTTCTAAAAGGACTATACATTTTAAAAATAATAAAATTGGTTTATAGAAAAATTATTTATAATAAAACCTTTAATACGTGTAATTGATTTTAAATAATAATTATTCGTCATGTAAATATCAAATTTTCTTTATTTATTTGTCCTCTTAGTTGATAGTTGATGGTTTTTTAACGGAAACTTATTAAACACATGTATCCGTGTTTGCTATATATACTATAATAAAATTAAATGTTATCATATACAATAATAATCAAACACATTTGTTCCTCAACAACAGAACTTTTATAAGATTGACACAAAAGAATTGTCAACTTAAAATGTGTATTTCTAAAAGGATAATAATATTTAGACAACATTTTTATCGTTGTCCTTTCTAAATACACCAACGACTATGGCACAAAAATTTGGTCATGATTTTTCTTATATTGATTTATGTGTTTTGATTGGGAATTTTTTTACATAAAATATCATTTTTTATCTTTTTATAATTTCATAATTCCAACTTTGATACTAAATGTAATCATTATAATCAATTTCAAATTAAAAATATTCTATTTGATATGAAAACATAACCCTGTAATACATTCATGTGAAAAGGTAACTCATGTTTTTAACTAGTAATAAATAGTAATAATAATTACAATAAAATTATACCACTTATATAGTTAAATCATATTTTTTAAAGAATAATGTTTGAACAAAAAATAATATTTAAGGAAAAATAATAATTTCCTAAAATTTTATTAATTTTCTATTCTAATATTTAAAATTATTTTTACCAAAAAATATTTGATTTATAAATATCATTTTATATAATTATTATCATTAAAAATAATTTGATAATATTTATTTTCTATTTATTAAATTATTTTTTAGATCTTAATATTTTAATAACTTTTTTATAATGAGACGAATGTCGGATCTATTTAAATTTATATTTAAAAAAATATTTAAAACAGATTGAGACTATCGGGTTCTCTAAAAAAAGTTGTTACTTATTTTTTTAATCTGTACAATCCAACACCATCTTTTACAAATTTTAATTTCAAACTTAGTCTCATCAATCCTCCAATCCCTTACAAAAAAACAATCCATCGGTTCCCACTCGTATACCCTCCCTCGTGTGAAAAACATCCTAAATTTTTGCTATTGGTAATCTCCCTTGTAACGTACCTGACACTCCTCAATCAGCCACTAGCGAGGGTTTCCGAAGATGACGACGATACGCAGATTCTGCTGCAACGATCTTCTTCGCTTTGCCTCCGTCAATCTTGACCATCTCACGGAAACAGTAAGCGTTTCTTCTACATATCCATTCAATACGATACTAAATTTGATGGTGCCTTGGTTAATTGTTTTTTTGGTTTCAGTTCAACATGTCCTTCTACATGACCTATCTTGCAAGATGGCCAGACTATTTTCATGTTGCTGAAGGTCCTGGAAATCAAATCATGGGTTACAGTGAGTCTTTGCCTTTGCTTTCTCACTCACCCGAATCACTATATGCAATAGCCACCTAGGTTGATTTCATTTTCACAATGAAATATCATACAAAATTGAAGCATGAAAGTGACACAGAGTATGAATTTTAAATAAACTTAAATTAAAAAAAAGAAGTTAAAGTGTAATTTTTTATTTTGTTAGTTTAAGGGTTAGAAGTGTAATTTTTTATTTTTTGTTAGTTTAAGAATGGAGATTTTTATACATAGTTTTTATATTTTTGAACGGAACCGTTTTTATTGTATGTTGTATTGTTATTTTAATCATCTTATCCCATTAATGAGAGGTAGTATTGTATTTTAAATAAAAAAGATAAAAATATTATTTCTGATAAAAATATTATTTTTGATAAAAATATTTTTCCAATAGATTAATTTAACAATGAATGTTGCACTCACTAGCTTATTGGTGGCAGGAATGATTGTTTAAGCACTAGCATGGGTTCAATAATGACAATGTAGTTCATATTTTGCAGTTGTTCTAAAATACGATAATGACAGTTGAGACATGCCTTCTGTTGCTTGCACATGCTAATTCAATATAGTTTATGTCTGCCTTACTAGTCTGAACAATGTACCTAATTATGGATCGAGTCGGATGACAATCGAATGCTAATGCTAGTATTACTTATGTAGTTATGGGTAAAGTAGAGGGGCAAGGAGAGTCTTGGCATGGTCATGTAACTGCAGTAACAGTTGCTCCAGAGTATCGCAGGCAGCAGTTAGCCAAAAAACTTATGAATCTGCTGGAAGACATTAGTGACAATATGTAAGCCATGCATATGTTTGATTTCTTTTAATATTCAAGTTTCTGGAACTTTCCTGGTCCTCTTTGCTCGATCTTATTTGAATTTTCTTTTCCTGGTTGTTTTCTGGTAAATTGTGTGTACTCTGTAATGCATGATGCGTAATCTTTCTCTTGCTCTTGTTGGAACTGCAAGAAATCTACAGGAAATAGCTGCATTTATAGCTTAGGTTCATGTATTTTTTTGGATTCATATACTTAGGAAGTTGCTTGGGTATTTGTTCTTGTTAATATAACATATATTCAATGTGCTTATAAATGTATCTAATAATAATATAAAATATATAAAATATGCCAACATTTAACAAACTTTAGTCCTTCCAAATAACCAAATTTCTACTTATCACTTAAAAGAGGTGGTAATTCAATAGTTAGTTGAATCTTATGCAATGTTGTCTCCTCTCGGGATTGTGGTTGTGGAAATCACAAGAAATGGAGGGCTAGGTGGAAGAAGTGGTTGTAATTTGCCACACTCAAGGTATGTGTTTCTCCCTTTCTTTATGATATCCTAGAGAGAAGGAACTAAACATCTCTAAGTCTAAAAACCTGAGCAAAATTTTGCAAAAGAGTATAAAAAAAATCTTCAATTAAAGGCTCATAAGCAGTCTTAGTTATCTTTTGACCGTACTTTGATGATAGTCAAAGTCCACAGAGAATTGATTCAAGTGCCCCTAATCATATTATTCTCCTACACATGCTCTCCAAAATGTCATCATTTCAATAAGGTTGCTTCCTTAGGAATTTGTCATGTGGCTCCCTCTTCCCTATTAAGTTTGAGATCTGTTTTGTTCATATCCCACTATCCTTTTAATCTAATCCCTCTTAGTCAATTAACACACTTTCTAAATTTAGCAAAATTGGATATTGATTTCTTTGTTATAAGAGGACATGGTATGAGTTGGATGATTGACAAAGAACATGAATCCCATGCCCTTTACTATCTTCGATTAACTCCTTCCGTGTCATGTGCTGCTGCTGCATCGCCAAAGCATTTTCAAGAATGTTTTGGTTATCCAAAATTTTCAAATATAAAAAACTTGTTCCAGGTCTTGAATCCCCTCCCTAAAACTGACTTATGCATATGGGCAAGCATGTTAATTTTTTCAAAAACAAACTGAAAGCAGACACGATTCTGCTTTCTGTACTTTTCATCCAGATATATGGGGACCAAGTCATGTATCTTGACTTCAAACATTGCCAGTTTTATTCATAAATTCTCTTAATGCATTTGGGTGATTTTATAGAAAGAACAATATTAGTTCTGTCAATTTAATTTTTATAATTAGAAAAAAACTCAATTGGGAAAAGGAATTAAAATTCTTCAAAATGACAGTGCTACATAATACCGCTTTTTACATCTCATATTTCTATCAACAGAGGCTATCTTACACCAATCCACTTATCCTCAAACTTTGTTATTTATTGCAAATGTTCCTGTTTTTATTGGGGTATTGTAGTTCTATCTATTGGCAAAGTTTTCCCTTCCATTTTAGTTTCTAAAGAACCACTGTTTCATGTTGCTCGTGTCTTTCAATGCATTTCTTTTGTTCATGATGCTTCTCCAAGTTTTTTATTAGCTTACTGATCACATGTATTTTTTCTCTGATATTCCAGAATTAAAAAGGATAGTGTCATTATTCTCTAGCAAATAAATGTAACCAAAATTCTGTAGATGTCACATTTTCCTCTTCTTCGTTAAACGAGTCCAGCCTTATTCTTCATGTGCTCCTGATAGGATATGTAATGTGTATGTTAGGAGGAATCATATTAAAAAGTAGTTGTTAGTTGAGTTGTTAGGTCGAGTGAGACTTTCTATATATATTTGGGGTTCTTTGTATGCAGGGAGGTTTTTTGGATGTTTGGAGAATTGTTGACGGGATCATTGCCAACTGGTGTGAAGGGAACTCATTTAACTCACAATCACAAGACCTGCTCTTTCCTTTGCTATTGGAGGTGTTAGTCATTTTATGTAGGACCCTCGTGATTACCATAGCAATGTTGTTATACACATTCTTAAATATATCAGAAAGGCTCCCAAATCGGGATTGTTTTGTGAGGATAAGGGAGACCATCAAATCTTTGGATACTATGATTCTAATTGGGTGTGATGTTCTATCACAAACACTCTACTGCTGGATACTATGTATCCATTATTGGAAATTCGATTTCTTGGAAGAGTAAGTAACAAAAATGTTGTTGCTCGATGTCAAAAGCTATATATGGAGTTATGGCTTTAGTTATTTGTGAACTTGTATGGATTAAACAACTCATTCAAGAGTAAAATTTTGTGAAACTTAGCAAACGAAACTATATTGTGATAATAAGGCAGCCATGTTGCCTTTAAGGTTTTTCACGAGAAAACAAAACATACAAATATGAACTGTTATTTTGTTCAAGAGAAGTTGTTATATAAGGAGATTTGTACTAAATTCATTAACTCTAGTGATTAACTTGTAGATGTTTTAACCAAGTCCTTGAGAGGATCCTAAATTCAATTGATTTGTTCCAAGCTTGATGCATATGATATATATGTTTCAGCTCGAGGGGAGTAATAAGATAGTTGTTTATTATCTACTCTGACAGCTTTTATAATGCTTATCTTTGCTGTATCTAGAGAGGTCTATGCTGTATCCTGTTCATTGTTTTCTACCTATTTCAATCTCAAATATATATAAAATATGTGCATCATTGGAGTAACTTGAACCGACGGATTTTCTCCTAAACTTTCAAGTGCATTTACTTTATTGTTTATAACGATGACATAGTCATTGCATGTTATGACAGAATAAAAAAATTCTTAACTGATAAAGCACTAGTACAACCAAAGATCTTCAAAATTTTAAATACTTTTTTCGTTGTAAAGTGACTCAATCAAGGGATGGAATCACTGTTTCCCGAAAAGATGTAAACATTAAACATACTTGGAGCAGAGGTATGTTAGATAATAGACCCATTGATACTCCCATGGATGCAAATCACAAATTGTTACCTAGTCATGGTTAGCCTTATTCAAATCTTGAGAGATATCAAGGTATTGGTTGAAAAGTTCATCTGTTTCAAAGTTACTTGACCTCAAATTTATTTTCAGTTGGACTAGTTAGTCAATATATCCAATGTACAAGAACCCGTGATTTTGTTTTGGATTAACTCCTTCAAGGATTGAACTTTTGTGACATCTAACTGAGAAATCAGTATGTGATAATCAAACAGTCGTTCATATTGCATCCAATGTTTCATGAAAGGACAGATATAGAAATTGATATTCCTTTTCGAGGAAAGGTTCTGAAAAGAAATAATTACTGAACCTGTTATTTCAAGTGATCAACCTGCATCTGTCTTGACAAAAATCTGAGGGGATCTGAAATTCAATATACTTGTTCCGAGCTTGGAACATTCAACTATGTGCTCCAACTCGGGGGACTGTTGGAAACTGCAGTAAATCTATTTGAAATAACTGCATTTAAGCTTAGTTTCTTGTATTTTTAAAATTCATGCACTTAGAAAATTGCACCTGTATTTATTCTCCGTGTAAATACAATATGTAATGAATTCAGATACGACTTTTCCTTTGCTCATTACATCTATAGTTTTGACTGGACTGGATAAGTTATTTTGATTTGCATATTCAATAAGGATTATATATTTATATTTTATATTTTATATTTTGACTTTCCTTTTTCCCATTGCGTGAATAGTTTTTACGTTACTGATAAGTTATTTTTATTTGCAAATTGCATATTTTATAAAAGACAAAATGGAGCAGTGATTGGGTAGTTTTTGGTGTGTGGGGATTGTTCTCTGGGTAATAAGACTCATGGATGGGATATTAGTTGTAGGAGACTAGGCCATCTCCAATGCAAGGGGCCTTACCTAGGTTTTGTTTTACTTAATTGGGTCCTACATTGCCACGTCATTCTAAGCCCTTTGTGCAAACTTTGCTATAAAGCAAGGTTCTTATAAGATCCACATTTTTATAATTTTTTATTTACACTTCAAGTTTTTACAAGTTAAAAATTAATTTATTGCATTTTGTTCAGATTGCAAAATATTTTTAGTCCTAAGACTCAAGATCTTATTTAAGACCCTTTCCATGCCACCTCTACATGCCCCAAAGGAGATTTCTTATAAGACCTAAGTCTTAAACCTAAGACCCTGGCTATGACTTTGTATCGGAAATATCCTTAATGACATTATGTTTGTGTGGATGTCTTGCCTTGTATTAAATAGGATTGTGAATTTTGCAGTGACAAGGCTTACTTTGTTGATCTCTTTGTGAGAGCATCAAATGCGCCAGCCATCAAGATGTATGATAAGGTAATGGTTATGCGAATTTAGTTTTACAACTTAGACCCTCCCTTTCTTTCTTATGTGTTTAATTGTTTTAAAGTGGTTTCTTAGATATATAGAAGGATAGGGAGATCTCTCTGGCTGTTACTTTTATACTCCTTGTTTACTTGTTTTATGTGCTGGTAGGATGGTTCCTAATGCACTTATTTCTCTCTCGCTATATTATTTTTTTCTTTTAACAAATAAAACAATTGAAATAAGGGAATAATAATTGCACACTAAGCTTTTATTTAGTTATAATTATAAAATTAAGGAACCTATCTCCTTTATAATCAAGAATATTAAGATTTATATTCCCATATCATATCTTTGTTATTAGAGCGTATTAAATCTCCTCATATTTACTGTAAATAAATCATTTGTGTTGTCTCAAAAACACACAATTTCAACACAATGTTTTTCTCTTTTTTAGAGTTTAACGTGGTATATCTACAGCCTTTTTCAAAATTTCGTTGGCCTAGTAGACCTAGTATCTCTAGTGGATTCCTTTTTGCAAACCTTTTTCCTAGGTCTGCATTCACTAATTTGGCGCCACATACAAGAATCTTGCGGTTGCACCATGCCAATCTATCAATCATCAACGCATGCCACTCATCCTCGTTTGGTGGTCCGATCCGATCTACTATTCCCTCTCAGCTTATTTTCATTTTCTTTCCAATTTTCAGGAAAAAAAATGTCTACCAACACTATATCAACCTCTAGAACAAGTTTTTCCTTCTTTCCTAACCATACTGTTTTAGTTTACAAATCCCATCTCATTATCACTGTTGAATCCATTCCTACAAAAAATTGAGAACAATGGATAAAAATTGATACTCAACACTAGTAATTCATCTGTTTGTCTATGTCAATCTCCTCTCATTGGTCCTTGGGTCATTGACTCTAGTGCAACTAATCCCGTATAGTAATCGTTCTCTTTTCTCTTCCTTTACTATTGTCATCAATTTTCCTTTTATAACTGTTGCCAATAGTTCACAAACACAAGCTTGCGGCATTAGTACTACATAACCTCCCACATCCCTTGTTGTCTCTGATCTTTATATTCATAATTCTCCATTTAATTTAATAGTTATTACCTGATTGACCCAATCCCATGATACTATCTCTCTCCATCACCATTCGTATGTGCATTGATAATCCTTCAATGATGCTTCTTGCATAATTAGGACATCTTGGGTTGACAAAATTGCAAAAGATGGTGTTAAGTTGCAAATGTTTGTCTACTTTGAATTGTGTAGAAAAAATATTCATTGTTCTTTTGTTGATAGTCTTCATAAATGAGCTTCATCTTCTTTTTCTTTAGTTTACTTCAATATTTGGGATCCTTCTTGTATTGCTACCCTTATGGTTTTGAATATTTTGTTACCTTTATTGATGATTATTATAGATGTCTTTGGATTTGCTTAATGAAGAATCAATAGGAAATGTTTTCTATACTTCAAATTTTTTTATAAGAAATATAAGCACAATTGGTGTATCCTATCCTTCATCAAAATTTGTCCTCGTATTTCTCAACAAAATGGAGTAGTTGAATACAAAACCAAATATCTTATTAAACTACTCGAACACTTCTTTAGTCATCTTCCCTCGTCACTTTTGGGGGAGATGTTGTCCTTATTTTGTTATTGAATGCTATCATTGTCCTTATTGATTTGGCAACCCACTCTATTTTTTTTACGCATTCCCTACATGTTTTTACATAACCTTACACTTGGTTGTGATAAACTTTCTCCCCGATCAATTCAAATGTGTTTGTGGAATTTGGCGTCTTTCTTTGAATCTACTTCATATTACACAACTATTTTATCCTAATAACGACATATATAGTCACTTTTCCACCATCACCAAATTTCCTTCTATCGCCACCAAATGACTCTGCGATAACTTGAGATATTTCTTTAGCACCTCTTCAAGTATATCAACATACCTATTGAAATTCTAGTATGGGATCCATCTTTGACGGTGATATAATGGAGGTCATGTATGATCCTACGTAAATTAAGACCTTTTGATTTCTCAATCAAAACTACATCATCTACATAAAGCATGCATTTAGGGATAGTCTTTTGAATGTCCAAGATTAGATTAAAAAACAAAATTGAGTCATCCACAAAACGTATGCAATTAGGGATTATATTTTGAATGACCGGGCATCCAAAGCTAGATTAAAACGTAGGGGGTTAAGGCTGAGTTTCGAAGTAATCCTATCTCCATAAGAAAGCTTGGTTTTGCCTCTTGAAGTTTTCACTTTTCACCTCTTGTAGATCATACTACGTGTCATGCATAGACCTAATATAAGTCATGCTAAAGTGGGTGATATATATGATTATAGAAGATATATTGATTAATTATATCAATAGATTAGAAATATGATGTCTTGTTTATATCTTGGGATAGGGGATTGCCATCCCATATGTTGGAATAGGGTTTATTTCTTACAGTACTAACTACCTACTTTCTTGGTTGACATCATAGCTTGGTTATGTGATTTATCGGCGCGTGCTACGGTACTATTCTGGGGAAGAAGATGGTTTAGGTATGCTTATAAGTTCTTGGTTTCTATTTTTGGTTCTACTCTGTTTTAACAAAACACATGCTGTTATGTATCCATTATCATTTTATGCTTTGTTTTTAGATATGAGGAAGGCTTTGTCTCGTGATGTTGAAAAGAAGTCCATTATCCCTCTTAAACGGCCAGTGACTCCTGATGAATTGGAGTATGACTAAATGTGCTTTCATGCAGCTCTATTGCACGAGCTTATTGTGTCTTAAAGTTATATAGGCTTAGTATTTATGCTAATTGATTTACATTTGTTTAATCATCCGAGTTCATAACCAGTTACATATTTCAAGATTGAGGTAGTGGGATGTAATCTATTAAAAGCTAATTTTGCTCTACTAGAATTTTGACATATGGTAGAAGTAATCCCTGTTTCTGCTTTGATAGTTTGTCAACTTCAAAGGAATTGATCGTAATAATATTGGAACTTGGAAGGCTTAGTAAAATATAAAATTATTCTAAGATAGTTCAGCTTATAACACGAATAAGATTCGTAGGCCTATACGTTATCAGTCTTTGGTAGTTTTGGTTGGTGCTGCATTTACTCTCTTTTTTTTTTAATGAAATCTCGTATTACCCTTTATGTTATAGTTAAATAACACGTGCACATGTCATTTCATTAGATTAAAACTATCAAATCAAGGAGACTAATTTCATCTGTCTTCTCTCTAGAATTTTTTGACTTTGTGACTTTCTGGTTTTTCCATCTGTACCTGCCTCAAGGGTCCTTTAGGCAGAGTCGGAATCCAATCCATATTTAGAAAGAAAATAATCTACGACTTCTGCTTTTGCTGTTGACACTACTGGATAGTCTCACTCATTCATTCTTGGTTTGAAATAGAATTGATCCATGACCTATACTTTATCTTGATCTATCACATCCTTATCACTTGGGTTATGCTCGACTAGTATATTGATTACGCATTTGCTGATAGTGGATGAAGAATATTAGAAAGACTATTGTGACATTACAATGATCAGGAAATTTCAGGACCTAAAATGCACATTTGTGGGTAATATTCTAATGTAATGCCCTTGCATACACAAACCGATTGAAAAGGAATATATACTATGAATCTATTTGAAGTCAAACTGTTTAGCCTGGCCGTTTGCAGTAGTTGCATTCGTGGGCTTACTGTTCAGGCTTTAGTGCTATTTGTGGGCCATATACAAATCTAGATGCCTACTTGGATTAGGTGATAATTCGAAGCATCAAGATACGTTGTTCATTGTCACAAGCGTAAAAATGATTAAGCTGCCTAAAATAATTTCTTGAAGCTCTTCATATGATAGGTACAGGCAACACTAGGACATCATCCTTTTATGAGCAGTTTATCGGCGAGTAAATACTGGGCACCATCAACCTTTGTGACATTAACTGCAAAACATAGAGTTTGAAGGCAGATATTTAGATTTTCACATGGTGCAACGGAATAACATCGACTAAAATTGTTGTATATTAAAAAAGGTATACCCAGAAAAGACTCATTTAACCTCTTCCGTGCCTTCTTTTTTTCTCAGAAATTAATTGGCGGACCAATCAATTGTATTGCATGTACGATGAACAGGACCCGTGTACTATGTACGTGACCCAGGCTACAATTTTAGGCCTACAAGACATGTTTTTAGTCGTTTCATTGTGCATACGGTTCTTGACAATTGACAAATAACCTGTCCAACTGTGTTATACAGATGCGAAAGGATTACAACGAACAGTGAAACTGTGCATACTGGTGGAGTCCACTTTTACTTTGTTCGATCCACCGGACACATTTGAGCCGTTCCATCATACACAGCCTCTTGATAAATAAACAAATTGGATGAGTCATGCCTTCAAGATTTTCTCATCTTTTAAGATCAAAGTATTATTCATCCAAGAAAATAACTTTTTATTCAGATGGGTGGATGCTTTGGATGAGATAGGGATTTCCTCCTTCAAAGACATTATTGGGTACTGTTGGAGCAGTGGTCTAAATTACATCTGAAGACAAGTTTTGTTTCACATAAGTCTTCAGTGGATCAAACAATCCATCGGTTATGTGGTCCACTAAAATTCTCCTCCTTTTCGTGTTCTTCTTAGGTAGAAGTGTAGACATCTTTTTTCATTTAACTCATCTCATGGCTTAAGAATCCAAAATTTCCTTATGTCTGTATCCTCCTATTCACAGATGTTGGTGGACCAAGGTACCTCAGATTGGTTAAGTAAAAGGTGCCTGATATTGCTGGACCAGCTAGTGAGAGAACCCAACAATAGACAAAGATGGGTCACTACCGCCTGTATGTTTCCTGCTCACACAACATCTAAACAGGCTAGAAAGGAGTTGGAGAAGAGAAGATAAATGAAAATATGAGGTAGAAAAAAAGTGTTGGGAAAAACTAAAAAGAGAGAACAATGAAGAGTTAAACTGAGTAGTGGTGAATTGACCATTCAAATAAAAGTAGTGGTGGGCACGTGCCTTATGTCCATCGTGGGATATATTGTACCAAAACCAAAGATTGAAGAAAGTGACGGTGTGTGGGTTGAGGGGCATTACCAAAATGGGTTACACTCCAAACACTATCACTCCCCCACTTTTCCATCTAGATACTGATATGATGTCAAATCTGAGGATTCTTCTTCTTCTCTGGTTGAAACCTCCACCTCTATCTCCTTGTCTTCTTTACAATCTCTCTACAGGCAACTGATTTTCCATGGCAAACACATGCAGGCCTCATGATGCCACCCATAAATTGCTGTGTGTGTCATGTGTGATCAAGTTGGGGATAGACTTGAACAGGGATTATGGGGACCTCACATCGATCTGTGCACAACTATATGCTTGCCATATCAAGATACTGAGCCCACAATATTGTCACCTTCGAGAGCATTTCACTTTAGGTGAGTGATTAGAATGGACGACCAAGTGGAGCCCCGAGTTCTCTGTGTGCTACATCTTGGCATGCTTCATTGCCTTCTCTCTTTCACAACTCACTTATGTCTTCTAAAATCTCTAACCTTCATGGGAATACCTTTTCACCTATTTTATCTTTTGCACACTCTCATGCAACAACAACAACTACATTACAATAAACACTCTTTAGGTATGGAAGCATTAGCATTATTAGCAATTTAAAGAATCTCTATTCTTACCCTGATATTAAGATGCTCATATTATTGTCTTTTAATTACTCAGTTTTAAAATTCAAACACAATTGCAATTGGATTAAAATAATATTTTTATATAATGCTAAAACATTACTGAAAACTTTTTCAGCAATAAATTTATATTCTTCTGAGTGCAACGTGATAGTGATGTATCTCTCATGTGTCAATTTGTGAAACTCATAATCTTGTTTCAACCACAACTCTTGTAATGTACGTCTCATGTAGTACTAAAATAAGTCATGGCCTGAGTGTAGTTGTAGGAATAGATAAATGTTTATTATGTTTCCACACTCTCTCTCTCTCCCTCTCTCCCTCTCCTTGGCCTTTGTCCTCCCTCTCCTGCAGGTGGTCACTAGGGTTTGTCAGAGACCACAACGTGAGTGATCTTCATGACTTTGGCTATGTGCTCACTGAAAACGTAGGTGAGAATTTGGTTCCTTGCATCAGTTAAAAATTCTCTGACGACGACACATGAGGAAGAGCATACGAGGATCTTCTGCGCGCACACATGCAGCAAAAGGCTGCTGGTGGTGCGGTGCTCGAGACTGTATGAGACACACTTGTACAGAATCCAAAGCTTAAACAGTTCAATATTTCAAAAGATTGTGTCTATTATAACTATTACCTAGTTTTAAAGATTTACAACGACTTCACATATTCAAGTTAAAACATTTACCTACCTGGAATACACCATGTGGACTCAATCCTAGAAACAAAGAAAACTTTACTTTGACTACTATTTTTCATATTTGAAATCCATTGGACCAAAAGTAAAATAAGATTTCACATTCCGCATCTCTCGGATGCCAAATAGTACCTTGGCAGTGATGCAACATCATGGTCAAAACGATTTTTATTCCAATTTAATTCGCCAAAATTTTATAATTTTAAAATCTATTTTGCTCTAGAATTCGGTTAACTAGGTCAAAATTAAGTTATGTTGTCACTACTAGGAGGAATCATTAATTGACGTGAAAATGTTACATAAAATATGTGTAATTAAAAAATAAAAAGAAAAGGTTTCTGATAATTGAAATTAAGATTCATGAAAATGAAATTAGGGTTCATCATCTTCAATTTTTTCCCAAATTAGAAACCCTAGCGATTCTAGTATTTTTGCAATTTTGTTTCGATTGTTTGGTTCTTTTTGCAGGCTTGATGCTTAGGGAAGAAGATGAAGCTCGCGATTAGGTTTGGAAGTGCGATGGCGATGTGATCCGAAAGGGTTTTGGTTGGTTATGTGTTTCCTTGCAAGTTTTGGTTCAAGATGAGACAGTGGTCTCCTGATGGCTGACGAAGGAGCAACTCGCGATGCACATTTGAAGAAGATGAAGGGTTGAGGCTTCTGCACGAAGAAGATCGTGTGATGAATACGAAGGAATGTTGCGATTTGGGTGCTTTAGCGTTTTGGATGCTTCTGGTTTTCTGAGTTGAAGGAGATTAACTTGAGTTTCTACAAGTCTGGAATTTAGGATTTGCATGAGAAGGGAGAAGAGAACTCGCCCAATGGTGACACGATTTTAGGGTTCCTGAATTGGGGATTTTTCTGAATTTCTGCAGGTTCATACTCGTTGTAGAGCTCTTGCGGTGCTTGCGGTTTGGGTTGCTACGTGGCGCGAGGATGAACAGAAAATGAACCTGGTTCGAGGTGATGGCGCATGGACGTTGGTTGGCCATTGTGGTTTTGCTGATGCTTCGCGGGTTTCACGATTGTGTGAGGAAGACAAACATGGTTTTGCGATAGTGGTGGTTGTGTGGCAGCGCATGGAGGCTAGTGGTGGCGTTTTTCGGTGACTGCCATGAACTGCTAGGGTTTCTGATTTGGGGAAAGGTTGAAGATGATGACGTGGTAGAATGTAGTGACAATTCAACTTAATGTGATGACCTGTATCTGTCACGTCAATTAATGATTCCACCTCATAGTCACAACTCAGCTTAAATTTAACTCCATTAACCCAAATTAACGGTAGGGACCTAATTGCATTGATTTTACACTTTTAGAAATCCAATTGAGAAAAAAAAGAGACCTATTTGAGAAAACCCAACATAAATAGGGATTATCAGAATGATTAAACCTTAAATAAACAACTCTAATGCTTTGGTGGTCTGTGTGGATGTATCTGTATGCGGTGATTCGCAAAGATTGATTTGCAAGGTTTACCATATTCGATATCGTTGATTTAAAAGCGAGTGAAGGTATGGATTTAAAGGATTGTAGAAGTTTTGGTATCTTCGCATGTTGCTCGAATTATGATGACTGAGGATGAAATGACGAAAACATAATATAGATTATGATAAATGTTGTTGTGATTGAGGTTGTAGGTGAACATGGGTAGGAGGACGTAAATGTTGTTGCTAGAACCGCTTCAATGAAGCTGTATCTGATTCCGCAAGCAAGTGTATTCAGTTTTAGCGAGGAACAAAGCACCCGAATTAGATTCCACAGGGGGTGTATTCTATTACAACCTCCCTTATTTGGTCCCATAGAGGTGTATTCGAATACAACCTCCCTTATTCGATTCCAAATGTGGTTATTCAGTTTTAAGCTCCCTTATTTGATTACAATGTTACTTAAATACATTTTTTTTTTCATTTTAAAAATTAACTTTTATTTTTTTCTCCTCATAATAATTTTAACAATTATCATTTTATATTACTTTTACTATTAAGGGCATTTTGGTAATTTTTTAATTTTTACCAATTAAACCATTTTTTTATCTATCATATCAATCAAATCCTACGTTAATTTTAACAAAATTTACTTCTAAATCTACTCTCATTCACCTCCAAAATTCCTTAAAAAAAAAAGCAACAATTAACTCACGCTAATATCTCCTCAAATTCATTCATTCTCTTTCAAATCCATCATTTAAATTAGTGTTGTCAAAACGGGTCACTTGGCTCGACCCGGTCCGGCCCACCACGGGTTGATCACTTAGTGAGCCAACCCAACCCGGCTCATTTATTAACGAGTCAGAAAAATTCGAGCCCGGCCCGATCCACCACTGGTTGGTGGGTAAACAGGTTGGCTCACTGACTCACTTAATTACAATTTTTTTAAATAAAAAATTACAAATTTTCTATAATTCAAATCTAAACAAATTTCACTGTCAAATTTCACTCCCAACATAGGTGTTTAATTAATTTTAAAAATAGGGAACTTAAATAATTTTTTCAAGAAAAAAATAGTAAATATTTTTTTATGAAATTAAAATTAAATTTTAATAAAATAAAATTAGGTAGGTGGACCAACCCGACCTATCATGGATTCAACCTGTATGAGTCGGGTTTAAATGAACCGAATTGGAATCTGACCCGCATAAAAAAAATACAATTTTTTCAAATCCGACCTAACCCGAATATGTGATAGACTGAATTGGTCCGCGAATTGTGACCTATTTTGACAGCTCTAATTTAAATACTCTAAACATTTTGAAGAAGATTTTTAATGTAATAGCTTACCATTACTACATTGAAAAATTAAATCATCTCACCCAATTGTATATTAAAGAAAATAATTTTTTTTAGATTATTTAATATAATATTTCATTATTAAAATGAAATAGTAAAAGGTCACGAAAATGGGTTTGTAAAAGATAACTTTTTTATATATTTTTGATTTTTTTATTGCCTTCTATGAATATGTATCTGAAATTAATTATTAATGGTAAATTTAATCATTACGGCTTTTATAAATAAATTTTAGCCGATTGGAATTTTTTATTTTATAATAAACTTTACTAAGTAATTTTTTTCAAAACAATTAGTAATAAATATTGATATATTTTATTTTCAATACAATATGTAAAAATAATAACCTTATTTTTATTAATTAAGGAAAATTAAATATATTTCTTCTTTAAGAATTGTTTAGAAAAATAATATTAATTTCAATTAACATTATTAAACAAAACCACTAAGTATTTTATTTTTATTTAATTTTTTGAAATTCTTAAAAAAGACAAAGATGTGGTTGAGAGAAGAAGAGAAAGAGTGCTTTAATGAGTAGGAAATCTGATGGCTTTAAGAGTATCGAAAGAGCAGAATTTAACATGGCTGGATTTGCGGCTAGTGGATTCGGAATTTTTTTACTGATGTTAGCGTTGAAATAATCCGACTTGGTTATGCTTTCTAGGTTTTCTTTTCCACCGTCGACTCTCAAAACAAGGTGGGTGGAGAAGTTGACGCTTCCAAAAACATTTCCAGTTATGTTCACGAAAATTCCGGAAACATATTCATCATCAAACACACACTTGGATTATAGATACAATTTCATTATCAGTAGAGAGAAGTAAATAATTGGTAAGATTTAAATATAAATTTAATAATGAGCTTGAATTCTAACTGGAGGAAAAATGAACAAGTTCAACAATGCATTACACTTAATTTATCTAAGATTTTGAGTAGTAAGAAATATCATAAATTTATTATTAAAGATGAAATTTTGTATAACGATTTTAATGGATTTTCTATGGCTGTTTATAGATATCATAAATATGAACAAGTTTACCTTTTTTTAGTTAAAATAATGTCATTATAAATATAACTTGTCTATATCTATAAAGAAGATGCATACATATATTTTTTCTTTCTTTCTTAATCGTTAAATGATATTTTAAATAATTAATATTAATAATCACTTTTAGATTTTATTATATATTAAATTTTTATATAAATGAATAATGTAATATCTCATTTTAATAGTATAAAACTATTAAAATAAGAGTTACAAAGATTATAACTACTAAAGAAAAATTACAAATTTTCGAAGAAGTTTCTACACTTGGAAAACAAAAACCTATCTATGTTGTTGCTCTTCCCTAATCTCGCGTTGAAAAGATGTTTCCCAAGCTCACACTATTTAAGGTGGTCATTACAAAAGAAAAAACACACATAAACAAAGACAAAAGTAAGGATAAGTTAATGATAAAAAGATATATTAATATTGCATCATACATCACATTTCACTTAGAGTAAAACAATCATCCTAATCATGTCATAGACCTGAACTTGACCATCCAGATATAGAACGAATGTGAACTATGGCAGTTTATGCACTTTTGTGGTGGAACAACTGACCTACTCAAAGCTACCACATAAGCTTAGTATGTTAACCAACACCTTTAGTCAAGGTAAAGCCCCTAGACTAAGACCTTCTGCTACTCTCAGCACATGCCCCACCCCTCACTACTTGAGAATAGATGACCATTAGAGTGTCAGGATAAATCACCAATACTTAACTCCAAGCATTCATATTAACAACACTTGAAACCTTCAATAAGAAATTCACCTTAGAAATTCTTTTCAAACCACATTACCCCATTCATAAATCATCCAAACATTTCGTATTTTATATCAAACACTCGATAAATCATCAGTGTAATCATTATTCTCAAAAATCATAAAAGAAATGAACCCAAAATTTTATCAAAGGAACATGACCCTCAGTGCCAAAAAACTACCCCTTAGCGCTAGATCCATTGGAATGTGGCGCTCAACGCCAGAAAACTACCCCTCAGTGCCAGAGTCACTGGAATGTGGCACTCAGTGCCAAAAAACTACCCCTCAACGCCATAGTCACTGGAATGTGACACTCAGTGCTAGAAAATTACTCCTGAGCGCCATATCAGTTGACATGTTAATGGACTTTAATGCACCTAAGACTTATCTAACTTATTAAAAGGGTTTCTTACACACTAGAGTTGACATGAAAACATGTTTATAACTAAAACAAAGTACCTATTTGATCATTAGACCCGAAACTAGGTCCATTAAACTCATATGATAACTCTAAAAGTACCCAAACTCAAAACTACCTCTCCTAGCTCAAAATTGTGCAAACTAAAGGTTTGAACAACTCATAATAGACCCAAAAACATACCCCAAAATCTCATTTTCATCACAGCCTCTATACTTTGGATTCTCACTAGTTAAAACCTCCACAATAAACTAAAGCGTGATAGGAAAACTCGACATATTAACTAATTACCACTTCCACATCAAATTTTACTTAATTCAACATCTAAACCAATCCTAAATGACTTAAAAACTAAGCTTAAGCTTTTGGTTTTTCAACCCAACCAATTTATCAAAATTTCCATTACCAAAACCCCTAAAGTTGAACCTAAAACCTTCTAAAACTCATTATATTATCTAACATAAATTTCTATTTCAGATTTCTACTATCTCTAATTTCCAACAAGTTTCAATTATCCATACAATATGTCCTATATTGTTATTTCTCTCCTTAGACCCTTACTTCTAAAATTCATTTATCAAAACCTCCATTTTGACTAAAGAAAACGACTTGTAACTCAATTTAAATCACTTCCTCTCAACATTTATAACCAATTCTCAATAACAACATTCATGACAGTAACCAATTCCAAACAGAATCAACAAGGTACACAAAATCATTCGACCAATAACCATCATTCCACCCAATACTTAATAACCATAAATTTTAACATAACATTTATCAATTTCATATACCACCAATTATCATTTAACACTTAATAATTCAATTAAAAATAACACTAGATTCCCTTCAATTTTTAAAAGACCAAATTGTTCTAGAAGACCCTATACCACTTTCATAACTCAAAGAGCTCTATTTGCCCCTATAGACAACAAAATCATGATTAGGGTATGCCATTAGAACCATTGATCAGTAAAGAACCTAAAAAAATACTCAAACTATACATGCGACAAAGCCAACATCACATGCATTGGAAAACGTGAAACCAGATAAAAGAGCTTAAACTAACTTACTCTTTTTAAGAAACTGATCTGGTAGGCTTGAAGATTCTACCGCGAGGATCACACAAGCAACCTCCAATATTCAAACAGATAAACAATGTGCAAGAACCCTTATAGAGAAGGCAAAAGACTCTACAACAGTACTTTTTAGAGAGATAATATATTTTAAAATAATGAAATTCGTTTATAACAAATCTATTTATATTAATATCTTTTAATATTAAAATAATCGAGTCTGAATATTTTTAACACACTACCACTTCTAAATACCATTTTCTAAGTCTTCCCAAATAATAATAATAATTTATACTTATATATAAATATTTCTTTTTAGTATCTATATTCATTTTTCAAATTAATCATTTAAGTAAAAGGTTTTTTAAATTAAAATAATTATTTTATTAATTTTACTGTCTTTATAAATTTAACCGTTTTTTAGTTTGATGAGTTTTCTAAACTTAACTATCTTTTTAATTATAAAATTATCTATAAAATAAATAAAAATTATCTAATTAAAATTAGGCTTAATACCGCTTTTGGTCCCTAGTTTGGAAGGGTTTGTTTAATATGGTCCTACCTTTTTTTTTTCATAACAATTGATCCCACATTTTGAAAAAACTGATCAATTGAGTCCTTTTTGTTCATAGTGGTCCCATATTCAAGTTTAAATTGTTTATTATAGTCCTTATTGTATACGATGATGACATGATTTTTAACATAACATTATGTCAGGACTGTTAAAATAACATTTGGATAGGTGAATGCATGAAAGAACTTATTGACGTCGTAACCAGCACCCTTAGAAAATTGACGTCGTAACCAAAAAGGAGTCAATTGAACAGTTTTTTCAAAAAGTGGGATCAATTGTTACTAAAAAAGAAAGGTAGGACCATATTGAACAAAACCTCCCAAACTAGGGACCAAAAGCGGTATTAAGCCTTAAAATTATTTATATTTAGTTTCATAATTATAATAATAACAATAATTTATTACATTTTATTATTATGTTATAATTTTGTATATAAATTTATTAGTTACTCATGCATTGATCTTCTTGATATCCTTTTAATCCATTTTCTTAATCTTGAATAATTCTTTAATTATATTGCAATAGATGAAAGATGAGAAAGAAAATAGAAAAAAAGAAAGAAATGCAGGAAAAGGAGGAAGAGGACAAAAGGGATGTTGATAATGGTGAGAGGGAGTTTGTGGTGAAGAAGATGAGAAGTGAGACAAGATGAGGGAGGTTGGGGTTGCTGCCCACTGCCCTCCTCCTTAACTTTTTTTTTTTTTTCACAAATTAAATATTTTTTTCAAAATTTAGAGGCTCATATTTAACCACAATATATAATTATGATTCCTTTATTGGTTATAAAAACTTTTAAGTCAAGACAAACACTGACCACATATATTTTATAACAATTTCCCATGTAATGTTAAGAGTTATTAAATAAAAAGCGGGATTTTTTAAAAAATTATATTCTTAAATAACTTTAATCGCTCACCACATATATATGTTAGAAAATCCTTTTATCCTTAATTTTTTTTTTATTTTTATTGGTCAAGAAAAATGATAAATTTCAGCAAAGACTAATTGTTATAAATTAATTTTAACTTATCATTTTCATTAATGATAAGACAAATATAATAAATAGTATCGTAAACAAATTTAATATCAATTTCAATTATTGAATTCCTAATCTTTCTCTAATCATTTTGAAAATTTTAGTAGAATAACATCTTCTAAAAGCTTTCCAATTTTTTTTTATCATTATAGGTAATATCAATAGTATTTTCAATATAAAATATGAATATCAGTCTTATTTATTTATTTATTATTTATTTATAATTTTTTGAAGAGTATGTAAGAAAGACATTACTAATTATTCATTTAATTTAATAAGAAAAACTATAGAAAATTTTGAAATTATTAACAAAATTTTATTGACGAAAATAAATATATCGATAAATTTGAATTATTAATAGATTTAATCGATAGTTCTGAAATTTTAATAATCGAAAGATTTTATCGATAAATTTATCACCAATAAAAAAAAGTCAATAATATACATTTTACTTATCTTAGAAAAATTCTTAGATAAAATTCTTCTACAATGTATATTTCACTTACAAACGGTAAAATTTGTCAATAAATAAAATATGAATTACCGATAGATTTTGTTAATAGATATTCTCTAATGATAGTGAAATATATATTATTAACAAAAAAACTCATCAGTAAATAAAATGTGTATTACCAACGAAAAATTCCATCTGTAAAATTTTCCTGGTCATTTTTCTCTGTCTGCGAGACACGTTATTTATTTTTCCTTCTCTCGCAGGTCTTCATCTTCTTCACGCAAGCTGAGAGAAGAGACTTCATGTGAGACTCAATATTAGTGGATTCCTCTTTAATTGACAATGTCGCATCAATCACATAATCTTGTTCCAAATTCTTCATGCTTGGGGAAGCAGTTCGTCTCCTCTTTCTTCTAGTACCTTGTAACTCCATCTTATAATCATTCCTGCAAAGGAACTATTGAAAAAAAGTTTGATTGTTGATTGTCTTAGCAAGAAAATTCATCATCTGCTAATGTTTCTTCTTGCTGACTTGCAATATGCTCTCCATGGACAATAATTGCTCCCTTGAAATGTGATGTCGTTGCCTTAACCTCACAATTTCAGGCATCAAAATTGTCCTATCTCTCTTCAACCTTACAATCTCACCTTCCAATCCAAACTCCCCTAATTCAACACAAGTTCCACTCTTTTTTTTGGATTGATAAAATTAAATGAAAGAAGAAGGAAAACGGAAAAAAGATGAACTAGATCGTAATATTTATCGACATATTTTTATGATTTAGATTCCAAAGTAATTTAGAAAAGTAGTAAAAGACGAATATTATAGAGAATTTGTAGTATAGGTCACAAGTTATCCATCATCAAAAGAAGAAAATCAATTCCAAATCATAAATAACAAATAAAAATAAAGACTATTTTTTTTTTCTGGTACGGAGTCTTTCTCTTTGTTTACATGCATAAGAAAAAAAATTAGCAGAAATAATGTTGAACCTTACTCTATTTTTTATCTATTTTAAAATTTAGGTTTGGAAGTTTCTTCTGGTTGACGCATTTGGTTGAATTATTATATATATATATATATATAGACACATTCCTGTTACAAGGCAATACATTCCTTCACCTTATTCACTCATCTTCTGCAGTATTATGACATGTTGACATTTCATAATCGATTTTAAGTTAACGCTATTTCTTAAATGAATGAAAAAAGATTGTTTAGTTGGAAAAAAATAGTTTAATCATTATTAAAACATATGTTTAATTACTTATTATACTAAAGTAAAAAATAAATAAATCTAAAACTAGTCTCATAATTGATTGGTGGATGTTTTCAACTATAAAACGAGTAAAAAGAAAGTCTAAATAATCAATTATATCACACAAATAATTGATCATGTTGGATTTTCTCCACATAGTGATGAACTTTAATATCTAACTTTTCTTTTCATTTCCTTTGCATTTAAGATGAGAAAAAAAAACCTATATAGGTTGATATCTACAGTAAAATATACTATATTGGTTAGTTTATTATTTAAATACATTTTAGAATTAAATTTCTGAAATATAATTATTATAGAGAAAAAACATTAACAATTGAATAATTATTTCATAATTTAATTTTATAGATTTATGCAATTATAATTATTTTAAAAACTAACTTTATTTAAATTTAAATTTTGTAATGCAACTATTTGAATTTATTGTTTAAAAAATTAATTTCATTTATACTAATATTTTAGCTTTTCAGCTATACTTCAAGATTAAGTTTTTATTTGGGTTATATTGTAGAGAATAATTTTCAAATAACTAACATTGAGAAAAATATTTAAGTAATATTCATGATGATGCCCATAAATTAGACCTGTCAAAATGGGTCACAATTTGCGGACTAATCCGGTCCACCACATGTTCGGACCAGGTTGTGTTTGAAAAAAATATACTTTTTTATGTGGGTCAGATTTCAACTCAACTAATTTAAACGGGTGTTGCTCCTTGTACCTCCCCAAGTGGGACCTGTACCTCCCCACTATTTTAATTTATTTCAAAAATATTGTACACCTCACACTATTTTCTTTTTATCCAAAAATACCTTACACCTCCCCACTATCCTTAACAATTTGTCTCTTTCTCTCTCTACATTAATGGAGCATTTACATGGCTCATTAATGGAACATTTACATGACTCAAATTTGAACTTGTGATATATTTTCTTAGTTTGATTCAATCTTATTTTTGTTGTTGAATATATTTTTTTCTTTTCAAATTACTTAATAAATGGTAAAATTTTGTTTTAAATTTCTAGAAATAATGTTTATATACATGTGTGTTTTTTTTATATATAATATCTGTAATTTTTAACATTATATTATGTTTTAATTCACCGACATGTTTGACTCAAATAACATGAATAAAATATTTAATTTATTAGATAAATAATATAAAAATATTATTAAATATTTAAAATATAAAAAAAAGTTATTTGTTAAAGATTTAGAATTTATTTAGTTCTTTTGTCATTATAAAATTAGTATATAATAATAATAATATATCATTATTTACTATTAATATTATTATGTTTATTATTTTGTATTTGCATCTAACTTTTAATTTTATAAAACGGAAATGGTTGAAGTACTAATATTGAAGTTTCCTTTGAATTTTATATAAAAAATTATAGATATTATATGTAAAAAAAAACACATATATATAAACATTTTTCTAAAAATTTAGAATAAAATTTTACTATTTATTAAATAATTTAAAATGAAAAAAAAATATATTCAACAGCAAAAATAAGATTGAATCAAACTTATTTAATGTAAGTGGTTCATTAATGAGCCATGTAAATGCTCCATTAATGTAGAGAGAGAAAGAGAAAGATGGTTAAGGATAATGGGGGAGGTGTAGGGTATTTTTGGAATAAAAGAAAATAGTGGAGAGGTGTAGAATATTTTTGAAATAAATTAAAATAGTGGGGAGGTGCAGGTCCCACTTGGGGAGGTGGAGGAAGCAACACCCAATTTAAACTCGGCTCATGCAGGTTGCACCCGTGGTGGGTCGGGTTGGCCCACCAACCCACCTACTTAATTTTATTTTATTAAAATTTAATTTTAATTTTATAAAAATATATTTATTTTTTTTTTACTTGAAAAAATTATTTAAGTTTTCAAAATTAATTAAACACCCAAGTTGGGAGTGAAAATTTGTAGTGAAATTTGTTTAGATTTAAATTATAAAAAGTTTGTAATTTTTTTTTATTTAAAAAAAATTGTAATTAAGTGAGTCAATGAACCAACTCGTTTACCCACCAACCCGTGGTAGGTCATGCCGGGTTTGAATTTTTCTTACTCGCTAATAAATGAACTGCGATGGGTTGACTCTTTAAATAACCAAACCATGGTAAATCGGGCTGGCTCGGACTGGATTATCCATTTTGAGAACTCTTTCATAAATATTGTTCAAGTGAATACTCAACTACTACTAGCAGACATATTCTTTTGGTAACTACAATACATATCCCTCGAGCAAAGGTATGTTTAGAACGATATCTTGGCCTTAATATTCTAAATTTACAAATTAATTTAAATATATTTGACTTATTCTAAAAAATATTATTTGAGGTGAAGGTGTGAGAGAGAATAAGATTTCAAATACAGAAATGAGGAAAATGTGTAATTTGGGTTCAGATAAATTTTGGTGGTAGATATTTTTGTGTGATGGGAACCACAATTGATGAGAATTAGAAAGACCAAGCTACCAAAGTTTCTCACATGTTCACACGCACCTCCTTGTCTGCCATTGTTATTATTGCCTACTTTTATTAAGATATCATAGGACAAACACCCCTAAACAACACCTTAACGTATAAACCATCTTCTATTTAACCTTTATTATTCAACATTCTCAAAATACTAAAATTCACTTCAAATTATTATATCTCTTAATATTTTTTTTTCTAATCACATATATATAAGATAAAATTATCTCTTTTATTAATATCATTCACATTGTTACAATAATAATTTTCATGCCAATAGAGGGCTTGAAGGGATGACATGTATCTCACTCAGCTCTAGTACACCATCTTCTTCGTCAAAGTTGATATAATTTTCATATCTTACGAATTTCTTTTTTTCTTGTTATTTTCCACTATTTGAAATTAATAATTATGGTCTACCTTTATCTATAAAGATATTGTCGCCACGGCACTAAACATATATAATGGTTCAAGAGTATTTTGCCTATTCCTAACAAAGGTACGATCTTACAGACAACAAAGAAAACTAATACAATAAATAAAATAAATCAAACTTCTCACATAAATTAAATCTTCAACTTCTTTTTAGATGCTTACAAAATTAACATGGTAAAGTAATTGGATATTTGAAAGATGTTAACAATAGGTCAATAATTGAGAAATTCTCTCTTAATATAGAGCGTTCCTTCAATGCCAGTTAAAAGAAGGATTTTTGAATGAAAATATGTTATGTGAGATTATTTTGAGCGAAACCTTATTAAGTTATATGAGATCAAGAGACTGTATGTTATTATCTATCTTTTTCATCACCTTGAAACTACATTATGTGGTCTGTCATTCAACCTACGTCAACCACCTAATTCTTATTGACGATTTCTAATCATTTTCAATGGTCTTCAACGTTAGTTTATTATTTAAATACATACATAATGCGAAGGATGAAGTCGACTTAACAAAGACTAAGTGGTCAATATTAGATTGAATGATAGGTCACATAATATAGTTGTAAGATGGTGGTGTTATATAAGATGGTGGTGGTGGATGGTGACATTCATGTCTTCATCTCCTATAACTAGACTTGGTTTGAACATCAACTAAAATAATATCATATAGTTAGGGTTGGACAAATAGAATTGAACTGTATTATACTACTAAAATTTGTACTGAACTAAAAATTAATTTGTCTAAATTGAACTTAATGGTAAAACAATTCATACAAACTGAACTATCTTTTGTTTTATCAAACTGGACTGAACTGAACTATACTAAATTATACTAAACTACAATATGACTGAACTGAACTACTAACTATACTAATTTTAAATTGAATTGTACTAGATTTTAAACTCAACAGTATAACAATACATGTTCTTTTTAATTGAAATTTATTTTAATATTTATTTTATTTTATTCATAAGTGTCTTACAATTTTTTTTAATTATTTGATATTATTATTTTCTATTTTATTTATATTTCTTTTATTATTATATGTGTATAAAAATTATTTTATTTTATTTTTTATTTTTTTTATTTATATTTTTTTTGTCATGAATATTATTTTACTTTTATATTTATTTTTTTAATTTTTTATTTATATTTTTTTACTTTTATATGTGTATATAACTTAATTTATCTTTCTATCTATTTATTTTATTTTAAAATAATTTTTTATTTATATTTATTTTGTTGCCTCATAAAATTGTTTTATTAATCAATTATTTATTATTTATATTTTATTATGTAAAAATTAAACTAATATTTATTAATTATTATAATATAATAAAAAAATGATACTAGAAAAGTTACTCTTAATAAACGTTTGTTAATTATTTTGTCATTTCATATTTCTATAATATTAATTATTTTTGTTATATTACTATTTTTTTATGATATTTTATTATATAGTCATTTAATAAAGTTTAACGTTAAAAAACATATTTTAGTTTTAGTATGTATAATACTATCATTTAAAAATAATAATATTGATATTTATTTTAAAGTAAGTTGATTTTAAAAATAAATAGTTATTTTAGTGTGTGCTCTTACACACATTTTAATATCATTAAAAAGTTTTTTTTAACATATTTTTACATATTTAATAACATGTTAAAGAATATAATATATTTAAAGTATTATTTTTTTATATAGTTTTTTTCTTTTATGATATTTATAACTTAATCATTTAATAAAATTAAATTTAAAAAATACATGTTTTACTTTTATTACTTAAAATAATATTATTTAAAAAGTAATATGTGTTTATTGATAAAAAAATATAAAAATTTGTGATAAAAAGATTTTGTCTTAAAAAATTAATTATTAATTTTTTATGTGAACGGTTTCTTTTATTAATAATTTATTATTAAATAACGTTTTCTTGGCAAGACGAAACACTGAACAAGAACTAGAGAAGAGAAAAGAGTATATACAGGTCTTAGGGTTAACTGAACACAAAACAGTAAAAACCTCTGGTAAAATACCCACTGGTAGCCCAGCGGGCGGATAAGTATGTATATTAAATAGTTCGTTTTAGGAATTGNCGACTTACCCATTCAATGACTTTGGCACCGCACGTTCCCAAAATGGATAGTGTACTTCCCGGGTCGGGTGAATTCAAAATATAGACGCCTATTGGCATTCCAACATTTCTTCTCCTGGCCTATCCGAAAAATAAAATAAAATTCAATACTTCTTGGTTGTGAATATTTGAATAGAACAAACTGTCCCGTGAATCTCTTTGCTTCGGAAACAATTCGAATTAGGCTCAGTCGATTGGAATGTGTATTATCGATATAGGNGATCTTTCAAGTGAGAAGATCCATCGACCTGATACGAAGAGAAAGAAAGGTCTATCTATTTTTTTTAGTTATTCAGTTAAACATTATAAATTCAAAAAATTGAACCATTAAATATTTTACTGAACTTTTAGTAAAAAATTTTTTTTAACATAATATAGTACAGTTAACTATAATATAATAAAAATAAATTAATAAAAATAAGTTATTTTTATCCCGTCCTATGTTAGCATATTTTGATGTGGAAAAAAAAAAATCCTATATTAAAAGGCCACCGAAGTAACGTTGTAATAATTGTTACATTAGTTTCCGTACATCATAAACAAATACATATGTCATTTTCAAAATGTTGATAACGATTTTTTTGATAGGACCATAAGTATTATCTATTTTAGTTTTAATATACCCTTTACATTAATTTTTACATTTAAATAATAGTATGGGCATTTCACTAGTTAATTAAGATACACAATATTATTTGACAAAAATAATTAATAAATTAGTTGAATGATGCAGAGTTCAGGTGTCAAGTTTGACAAAAAATTTACAAATCCACAGTCTACGTTGTTTCATTATGTTATTATAAACAAGAAAACAGGAAGGGAGCGAGTTATTATGACATCCACAAAGTGTTTTTTATTGTTTTGTTTGGTGTTACTATAAAGTGTTATTTTAGCCTAAAAGTTATTTTTCCCTATTTTAAATCGTGACGAGTTCTTTAATAGTTGAAATAAATTCATTAATATATATGATTTTAAAGTCACTCTTGCATTTTTGTTAAGTTATTTTTAAGAGTGACAAAAAACATGGACACTTTGGCTAGTAAGTAAAAACATGGACTCTTAATAACAGTCCAAGTTCCACTATAATACATCATATAACTATTATCTTTTCAACTACTTCTAGATTCTCCATGTGTTATTTTAATTATCTCTACAACTAACATTTTAACTATGTTTTTTTTATAGTTATACTAAAACCACACTTCCAAAACATAAAGATTGTTTAACTCACTCGAATAACTAGATAAGTAACAAAAAAGATTTTAGTCTCACTCACATAATATATATATTGGAATTTGTAAAAGTAGAGCGTAGAGAAAAAAATTCAACTGATTTTTGTAAAAGGTATTAGTTTATCTCAAAATATCTCATAAGATAAACATTATCATGATATGATATTTATAATGCTTAACTAGTTATGTTAAAATGTTTTAAACTCATTTATCATTTAATAATTTGGTTTCTTAATGATACCATTTATAAGAAAATGATGGAATAATACATAATAATGTGTTTTTAAATCTTTACTAATATTTCACATATTAATTGACACACTTAAATTAATTAACATAGTTTAATGGCACTTTTTCTCTCTCATCTAATTTTTATCATAACTATTGATATATATGTATAGAGTGAACCACTTAGGGTGTCTCAATCGTATACAAAAGTGTACAATGTTTCTTATTAATAGATTTACGTTTTTCATAATTGAAACTAATATATTTGATAACAAAACGTGTTGTCTTATATTTATCTAGAGTTGGTCTTGACACATTCAACAAATCCAACAGAACATATCAATTAAAGTGTATAATTACATTAGAGAACATATATGTCTACGAAAGATAACAAAAAACCTATACACCAGACCAAGTACTCTAATAAATGTGTCTGTAAGATATCATATCTAATTAGCAACCTGTCATGCTGTCTAAGTGAAAGTTGCTCTTGTTGCACCAGACATATGGCATTGCTCCTTCTTCCAATTCCTTCTATACATTATTCATATGCAAACAAAGCTAAAATTTGGGATATAGATGTTAGGTTCACTCCTCTATATCTGTTTACCTTTTCAACTACTGATTTTACATTTGTGTACGAGATTCTTAAGATTAGCTATATTAAAGATCTAATATAGTGCACCAATCCAAAATAAAGAAGCTTGTTGTCAGTGTTTTTATGCTTAATTGAGTCATGTTAAAAAAAATTCTCTATTAGATATGACATTCTTAAACACTATATTATTCATATACTCTATGTCCCATTCATTCATACTATTTTGTAAATTTTATTCTTTTTATAGTTAAATTGCAATAAATGAAAGGTTAGAAAACTTTCTCTCATCTTTAAAAAAAATATTCAAAAGAACCAAATTTGCAATTAGTTCAAACTAACTATCATATACCACATATCACATCATATAACACTTATCACACCATTTAATGTTACATTATAATAAAATCTATTAAATCTGTCATGAAATGTGAATAGACTAAGAAAATAGTATAATTGCAATAAACAAAAGATTACTATAATTGACACAATTCAATTAAAAAAAGAGAGTTATAACCTGAAAAAACTTAGAATTAAGTCAATAATATAAATTTTTTAATTATACAAATATTATTCATGTGAAAATTTTTATTTTTATTTTCTAAGTGGGTGATACCTTTTAGTAATTATTTAAATACATTTTATATTCTTCAATATATTGTTTAATACTTATTTTAATTTTTTTTAATTATAAAAAAATTACTTTTTTTTTCCTTCTTGATGGACAATTGTGTTGCTAGAGAACCTCCATTTTTTTATTTAAATGTGTACATTAAAATATAAAAAAATTGAACGAAATGAAATGAAAAAAACAGCTGGACTTTTGTCTAGAAAATAATTATTAAAAATAACTTTTGAATTGTTTTAATTGTGCTCATATGGAAATATTTAAAAGTATGAAATGATAATTTTGAAACTATAATTAATCGTTTTAATAAATAATACTTCTTAATATAACTAAACCCAATATATATTTATACTTTTAATAAATGCATGACACAAAAATGAATATAATTTAAATAAGTTTATTAATAGATAAGATTTCATGAGGAGAATAAACATATATGAAAAGGGAATAAATAGATCTCTGCACCTTAATAATTAAAAGTGAATAAAGACTTATTATTCATGAAGCCGCAACATCTGAATCTTTTCCTTTCATTGGAAAATAACGGAAGAAAAATATTCACAACGATGGACAAGTCTAGAAACTATTCTTCAAATAAACATTTAAATAACTTTATCAAACAGAACTTTGGCAATGTGGAAGTTGGTGGTCCTTGCATCACAGAAAGCTGCATAGTAATAAGTCTTGACCACAGTGAGAAAAGTGTTCTTGATGTTGAAATCAATGCCAGATGTAGATTTTTGGAACACCAATTGCACCAGTTCTTGCATCTGCGACTCAACTTCTGGGAATATCATGCTCTCCGATTCCTGATGGATTTTATTCCAAAAGAATACAATGTTAGTAACAAAATCTTAATATACATACAGTGCATTATTTAAAAAATGAACACCAAACCTAAAAATGGTGCACAGTGCACTACTGCATTAAAGGACAAAGTTGTGTTTGGTGCTACTGAAATAAATAACAATTTCAATTATGCAATACATAAATGAAATGGTGTATGCATTCTGTTCAAAGGGTCTGAATTATGATTATTTTGGGAAAACTAAATCTGGTGCAGTGGAAAATTGGCCATTGGGGTGAACCCTTTTTAGTATTTATTTTTTTCTGTCGTAAAGCCTTTTCCTTAAAGCTGCTGAGTTCACTTTTCTAGTAACAATAATCGAAAGTATGCAGCTTTTTAGGCACACTAGAAGGTCATGTGTAATAATACTAGCATGTTTTTTTATGCTGAAGAGAGAAAGTGGAGAAAGTAAAAAAAAAATGCATTAATGGAATAGAGCCAAAAGATGAAGGTTTGGAAAGTAGGTATAGCATTTGTCTTAGGATAGGAAATAATGGTTGCTTTGTCACTGACCTTGTCCTTTTGATGACAATAGAGTGTATGACAGAGTGAGTTAGTGAGTTGAAGAAGAGTCTCATATTGAGGATCGAACATTTGATCCTCTGAAATCCAATGCCCGCCACATAGGTTTATTATCTGCGCTAAAAGCTCACCTTGTCCTTCACATTTGTCTCCTTCCTCGTGCCAACTTGAAAGCCACTTTTCCCACTTTAATAACATTACACAAAAGAAAATTCAAAATGGTTAAGACATTCTAACCAGTACTATGATTTGGTGGTTGTAATTGTCAACTCATGTTTGATTCTCCATTTTTGTTTTGAATTCCTTTTCAATGGCTACTCAAATCATTATATGTGTGAGAAATGTCAAAGGTGACGGAGCCTCAACTGAATTCTGCTCCAGTGCAGATTAACTATTTACTTTTTACTTTTCAAAATCTGACAAAGTTGTTACAACCTTAACATCAAAATCCTTAAAATTTCTTATTTCTTAATCACTGTGTCATGTCAGATTGGGAATTGCCATTCCAGGAAAAAGTTTACACTCCTACTTTGTTCATGGAGACAACATCGGATTTCATTTTATACATAAAAATAGTAGAAAGGTGTATTTTTATTTTTAGTATTTACTACAACATTATTAGAAAAAATATTAAGTTCATATATTTTTGCAAATTAGAAGTGTAAATTCATTTATTGAGATTTACTACAACAATATTAGAGAAAATATAAAGTTTGACTGACCATGCGATGCATATCATAACCGATTTCATGACCTTGAGAAACAAGTATATCCCATGATATTTGATCTATGGTCGTAACCAAAGTTTCCACAAGTCCATGTCCTGTTCTGTTCCTGTTGAACCTCCTGTGCATCCAAACAGATAAAATATGTTTAATTAATCCGTATTATGTATGAATTTAGTATATAATTATACACTGAAACAGATATTTTAGATAATAAATTCATTTTAGAATGAAAGTTAGCAAGAATGCAACTCCACAACTCTGGGTGGCCTAGGCATTTTGATGTCTACAAAATAACTGGTTAACAGAACGAAAGAGAAGTGTTTGTGATGAGGACATGACTTGGTCATATGTTGTCCATATCAAATAGGCCAAGGTAAATAAGTCTTTCAAGATCCTAAATATCCTTTTCACTTAGACGAATGTAGAATTTAGCACTCAAAATATTCAAACCTTTGAATCCATTGTATCTAACAAATTAGTCCATAAGTAAAAGATACACCTAAATGATTACATAATTGTGGATCTTAATTCTTACAATTCAAATTTGGAACTAATAAAGTAATTTTACTTTATATTATTACTTAATATAAGATTTCCATCAAAGTTCACAATCTTAGAAAGAAACGAACTTTTATCCCATCTATAGAAAGGTTGACTTTAAGTGTTGGAATATTCTCACATTCGTTTTCTTACTAAATCACATCCTCTCTCTATGTTGTGATATTTTTAAGAATTAGGATGAGATAATTTACCAGCCAATGGAGTAGTCACGCCTGCTAATGTAGTCACTGAAATTTTTCATAAAAGTTTTTCTCATTTCTGCATCACTAACATAGGATGTTATGGTCTGAAGTAAGACTGTGGTTTTGGCCCAAGCAAGCCTCACATGAGATTTTTCTGGTTCAAATATGCTCGCAGCTGCCAGAAAATAAGCCAANAGAAGAGTTCTTCTGTTCATTCCAAACTCTGCCAATCTAGATTCTGAGTACCACCTGAATAATTAAATGTCATTATATGAAGAATGAAGAAATTGATTGAAGCATTATACTGTGGAATGGTTTTAGATGTTCTTACTTCTGAATCCTCCCCCACTCCATTAGATGCATTGCTTGACAATTGTTGTAATCTAATTTAGCAAGCTCCAGATAGTTGTTGTTGTTCACATAGGGCATCCTGTATCCAAAAAGTAGTTAATGAAATCCGATGCTGNCAATCAAACATAATATTTATCCAAAAAGTAAATGCTAATTATGTAAAAAATTATGTTATGGTTTTAACCATAAAAACCCTAATTTGCAGATTTCAATCAAACAACTATTTTAGAAAATATATATTTTAATATATTTAATAAACATTCTTATNCAAGATGTCACACACATAACTTAGATAACTTATAATCTAAGAAAAAGATAAAGACATATGGTAATCATATCTTGTTTTTTTATTTATTTATGCAATTACAGTGTAATATGAAATTTGTGCATAGTTAAACATAATAATAGTAAATTTTATTCTAAAATAATAATAAATAAATAAAGTAGATAAAAGTTTAACTGATATTGAATTTAATTTTGTATATTGTACTTATTATAGGACAGTGGAAATAGAATAAACTTTTTTTATGTGAAGTGTTAGAAAATATTAATGAATCATTATTTTTAATATAAATTAACATTTTCCATATTTAATAGCCAAAATTTAAAGTACATAGTCAAAAACTTTGTTTGTGAATCCATTTTGTGCTTTTTTTTTATTATATCTATTTGTCTCAACCTAAGAAATTGATGATCCAACCACCAACAACATTATAAATGGGTGTGTCCTTGTCACTGTTTTATTCTAATTTGACAAATAAATGGCAAATAATTTNATACCACTACTTTTTATAACAAAAATGATTTTATAAATTATAAAAAATTGTTTCCTGACATCAACTTTTTAAAAAGACCAACAATACTTATCTTTATATCTTTTAAATATAGTACTATAATTTAACACCAATAAAATATCCTTTGTCCACATGCTAAAAATTGATGATTAGATTTATAAACTATTAAAAAGAAAAAAGGACCACAGCTTAAAACATAATTTTTTTACTAAAAAATTATTTTCACACGTTACAATAAAAAAGAGTATATTTTAATCTCTTGTATCTTAAAGAAAATATAACATTCTAATACAGAAAATACTCTTTAAGGTAGTTGATGTAGAACAAAAATTTATTATGCATGATAAAGTAGTTAGATGATAACTTAAAAATTATTTTGTCATAAAAATGTCACCATCCTAGTAGAGTCTTTCTTAACACATTAATTATTGGGGTTATTTTATGCACAATTACTCATAAAATCTTTTGTATAGCAACAGCCAAATAAAAACTAGTTTTTGTGTTTATTAGTTAATACAAAATTCAACAAACACATANTTTAGTAAATATTTTTTAATGGACTACAAATTATTTTATAAAATTTACAGGAGTCTTACATGACAGATTTGATTTTAAAAAATATTATACATTGTAAAAATTTTATCTTTTGATTAATAGTACTGTGTATGTANTTTAGAGTGAAAAAGTATAAATACTAGGTAATTTATTTTACAGGAAAGACAAAGTGTGGAATAAAATATTAATAAAAAAGAATTGATGAAAAAATAAAAAAGAAGACGAAGGAAGGAAGGAAAGTGCAAAGTACCTATAAAGGGTCTTGCCAATCCATACGTCACTCTCACCGCCGTATTGATCAATGTAGAATCTTGTCTCCACTCGAGGCATACTTGCATACCATGGCANGTCCAATGCGTATGCCACCTAACAATATCACACTCTTAATTTCAATGTCACTAACACAAAACTTCATTACTCCAATCACTATCATTTATTTTACCTCTTCTGCTAAGTTTTTCATTATGATCCATTTATCTACTAGCTCATTTGCTTCTCTNTTCTCCTTCAAAAATTTTGAGGAGAACTTCTTCCCATCTTCTAGAATCTTCTCACCGGNGAACATTACTTGACTAGCCCTTAGCAGATTGAACATTCCTGTCACAGCTTGTGTGCTTTGTCCCTTAAAACAGAAAAATTCACCATCCCTCTCAAAGTGCTTGAACACCTCTGTCAAATGTCAATATCACTTCAATTAAATAACATTTTTATGCAAAATAATTTTCCCATAATTCTTATCCATCTCACTCACCAGCTGAAACTTGGTGGCCATGCAATCTCAGTAATCTGAAACCCATTGCCGTGTCATCGATGTCTTCAACATTTGAATTTCTTGCCCAACAAATACCTTTCTCGGTCCAATATCTGAAATTTCATTTATAAATTAGAATTGAACATGGCACACCTCTGTTTCATGGTGGGTTAATCTATTTCCAAAGTACATTATATAATATTAATATGAGGACTGTGACCATTATTAAATTACCTATTAACATAGCTCAAACAGTCTTTGATCTCTTGNTGAAAATACCGAGANATTNCTAGGCGTTCTAGCCTATCAACCACCCAAATATGTTCAAACAAATCCACTGGATACACNTTTGGAACNGTATAGAAACAACAAACAATCATAAACTACTAGATTAGTAAAGAAATGAAGATTAAACTGAAACTCACCCACATTGATGCAAATAATGGTAAACCAAATTATAAAGAAAGATATCTAGAATAAACATACTATATAAAATACATCAAGGCTTGAAATTATGACCACAAGTCATGATACATGAGAAAGTTGTAGATAAATATAATGCAATGAGGATGACTGTAATTGTGTGCAAACTTGTGGTCCCGGGATGGTCCTAAAAATTCAATGTTAAGAAGTAAAAGAGAGATACCTCCACCATTGAACCTCTGGACTATTTGATTCAAGTAGTCATGGCAATTTTGATCTTTGGTTTGCATGAGAGCAAAAGCTGTGGAGGAAGGAGAAAACAAGAAAGACCCGTCTTGAGACTGAAGTTTGAGAAGTGAATTCCAGTCCAGGTCTGACATCCCTTCCAAGCTATGAAGCAGACTTGTGGGCACTTTATGCATCATCTCTCTTGGTATTCTATTCCCCACGCACCAAGGCCCACACAATAATGACACACACGTTAAAGGGAGTTTTTGCAGTACATGTAATAAATTAAAAAAGTTATGACTCTTATATTTCTATACTTTCCCAGAAAAAGAGTTGCAAGATAAGGTTGCTTTGAATCTATTATCAAAATAGACATGGGCACATACCAGCTCGCTGGCAAGCATAATCATGACCACAACTATGGTACCTTGTGAGTTTTACGTTTCTCATTGCAAAGATCTTGTTCAGGATAGGGGAATTTTCAGGCACATCGATCTCCAACTCACGAGCCAGGTCAAGAAGTGATGGGAAAGCTACTTCAAACCCAATTGGCATATGCTCCGCATTCTCATTCTCAAGCTTGTTAAGATTCTCCTTGAAAAATGCCATTCCTGTGCAACATTAATAAAACTTGTTAGTAATTGACATTGATTAAGTCATAGTTATAGTTCAATATTATAGTACTACCTTTTTCACACTTTTCAGGATGCATGTTCCATGATTTTAATGCAATAACACAAGCTAACGTGTTTATGATCCGATCATGGGCTGAAAACAATTCCTGATCACCCCATGATCCATCCTCAAGTTGGTTTTTTGCTATCCATTCTAGACTCGTTGGAAACTGAGGGGTACCACTTCCATTAACATCTTTTACCAGAGCAACCCAAGCAGTGTCATAAGCAGACACAGTTATCTCTCCATCTTCCAATGAACTCAATATTGATTTGATAGAGTCCACTCTCTTCTTGATCTCTTTTGCCACCAATACCTTTTTTCAACAATGTTGTTTTTGCAAAAAGAAATGGCATGTGTAAAAAGAATAATTAAAAAATGTCATCAAGAAAGGCACAAAACAGAGAAGTGAGAAAATTAAAGCACCCCAATGTCTTGCTCCTCTTCTATGTCATCTTCCACATTAATCTCAGGCAACTTCAACACTGCTAGGCCACCCTGAAATATGTCTGAATATTCTGCATAACCAACAAAATAACATTGGTTTAACCAGCTTTGTAAAAAGTAATTAATATTAAACTGTTCCATAAAAAGTTAATTAAGAAACTCAATCATACCATGCGTTCGTGACTTGGATATAGCTCTGCATCTTATCTCTTGTTTGTCGTTAGTATCAGAGAACACAGAACCTACATATAAAATGATAAAAATATTTCACTAAATTACATTTGTTGGTTGGAATTAAGTGCTATGTTACTTCAGCTTGCAGTAAAAAACTATTCCTCTCTTGGTTTCTTTTTATACTTTTGGGTGGACAAGCAGAAAACAAGAGACAACTCAACCAAACTTTAGCCCGCTTGACAGTGAAATCTTGAGCTGAAAGTTACACAATCGGAACCTCTATGTTCTTAACGAAATTTATTAAAAAATATTAAACTCCTAATCAGCACAGAAAGAAGCCATGCACATATGCCAGAAGAGAAATATGAATAGGGAAAGAATAAGGTAAAAAGAAGATAATATTGTAATAATTATTTGATGAAGTTTATGCACCATTTGGCTTGTATAGTTTTCCACTAGAAACTGTTTTTGCTTTCACATTCTCAGGTAATATAGCATGTTTTTTCTGATCAGCAAAAACTTACAGCTGAATTAGAATCTTAAAAGAAAGAGAAAATAGAAGAGTGGGTTAAGAAATCAGCAAAAACATTGTTGTGGTGAGAGAAGTGGAATCAAGAAAGAGAAGTTTATGATTGAGAAGAGGGTAAAGGAAATGAATAGGAGAAATTATTGCAGATACATAAAAGACTTACCAAGAGAGGATTTGGAGAAGTGGTGAAGAGGAATAAAAGAAAAAGAAGAAGATGATGAAGATGATGGAGATGGAAGAGGGAAATGGTTAGAAGAAGAGAAAGAAGGAAGGTGACAGTGGGTGGAGAAGGGAGAAGCCATGGTGATTCAAAATAATTTCTGTTTGGTTGTGGAGAGAAAGGCAGAGTTTAAAAGGCAAAGGAGAGGCAAGCAGACAAATGGTTTCCCAGGAGATTCCCGCTAATGGTTGCATGGCATCATATATAGCTAAACAATTGAGGGTACTCCTGTCCTTTTCTTATTGCCATTTTCTTTTTTCTTTTCTCTTCAATCTTTTTATTCGTAAAGAATATTCATGTCCATAATGTGAATCGGGAACTAACAATAATTTAATATTATCGTATTATACCCATTTAATTTTATAGTTGAGTTTCAAAGAATTTCATATGAAAATAAGAAGATAAAAAGACAAAAAGTTAAATTATTTGTTTTTAAGGATGTAAAGTAAAAATAAAATAATTTTAAAATAAATCATGTATGTTTTTGAATGATTTTACCGATACCATGAACAAAAAATATTCTAATAAATAAAATTATTACATTATAATTTTATTTCTAAAATTAATATAAAATAAAATAAATAATTATTATTATTATTATGATTAGTTTCAGTGTTATTAATAATATTATTATTAATTTTAGTATTATTATTACAATTATAATAATAATTATTGATAATAATTTTATTATTAATATAATTAATATTATTATTATTATTAAAAAACTATTTTTAGACATTATACTTTTTATTGTATACATTTAGAAAAGATAATACTCATATATGTTTTCTCATCATTTATTACATTTCATATCTCTTTTTTTTTCTAAGTTGTATAATTTATTGTATGAGATATTATATGGATAAGTAATATGAAGATTATATAGGTGCACATAGCATTATCTAAAATATATACTGAGGACACCGTAAACCACTCATCTTAATTAAGAATATTCAAACTAAAACAGTGAAAGTTTAAAGTGTTTATCATATCTAAATATACTTCTTTTTTACAAATATATTTGTATGACAAAATAAATTGAGATGAAGTTTAATCTAACTTGTATTAATACTTCTATCAATGGATTAAAAGTACAAAGTTTGTGTCAACTAATGGAAGATTAACTTAAGAAAAATACTAACCTTTTATTTTACACTAAAAAATTGAATAAACTAAGTTTAATTAATAATTTAATTTAAATTTAAATTTAAATTTCTTTATCAAATAAATTGAGTTAATATTATTATTTATCTCGTTGAAAATTTAATCATAATAACTTTACTTATTTTCATTATATTTTACACATCTTTTTTATAAAAAAAAAATAACAAATTAAAGGTAATAATGTTGGTTAGACTCTCTTCCTAATTTGCAAGTGATTTATGTTGTTGTCACGTTATGATCTGTTTTATTTTTCTCTGCTATATTTGATAGGATCCATAGATCCATCTGTTTTATTTATTTTTCTACTATCTTTCTTAGGTAGGTACATCACTACTGAATTTATATTATAACCTTTTCATGTTTAATAAATAATCAGTTCTTTTGAATTCAATCTTGTGCGTGTGTGTGTAAGGGTATATTTTTCTAAGAATTAGACTAGAAGATTTAAAGACTAAATGAAAAATGATATTTATATTTTAATTTTAGTTTAATGTTAAACAATTTTATTTTTATTTTCTCCTTAAATCTTTTGATTAACTTCTCTTTATAAGTTCAGTGATTTCTTTTTTTTGGTTCATTTTATCGTGTTTTTTCAAGTTATAATCTAGTGAATGTGAAGAGCTTGTCGAAATTTCATTTAAGCTAAAGTTTTCTTTTTTTTTTTTTTTGGTTTCACAGGGGTTTGGGTTACGAAAAGATGCATTTCCTTTCTTACATGTAGGGTCTGGGAGGATATGTGACTCTGAAATTGAGACTGTAATATAATGTTTATTTATATATTGATAGGTTTGACGCTTGAAAGATATCTTAATATCCATAAGCATTTTCTATTATCCTTTTAAATTTTTTGTACTTTCATAGCAAATAATTATAAGGGAAGTTGATATTGATCTTAACTGTTTGGGTATGAATGTAGAAAGAATATAATCTTCTATTGTCTTTCATTTAGATCATATATGGTAATTTTAATCTAAAATATTTAAATTCAATATAATCTTCTAAGCATTGTAAATTAATATAATTGTGAACAATTTCATAAAGTTTAAAATTAAACTATTGATTTAAAGTTAATTTATCCTTTATTTTTCTTGACTTTTTTTAAATTAGGATATTAATCAATGATATAAAAATTTAAGATAACACTATATATATATATATATATATATATATATATATA